>NC_091959.1:11536269-11750163 GCF_031021105.1 Erythrolamprus reginae | reverse complement strand
CCCAGAATTCCTGAGCCAATCATGCTAACTCAGGAATCCTGGGAGATGAAGTAGATATGTAACAAATATAAGATATCAGGTTTAAATCTGTATTAAATCATTGAAATGTCTTTTTTTTCCTTTTTAAAAATTTGGAAAATTAATAAACCTTATTTTAAACAGAACTGGTAGGAACCTACCTCTAGTTGGACTAGAAGACCTCCACGGTCCCTTTCCAACTCCTGTTATTTTGTTATAAAACCAGAGCAAAAGAATTTCTTTATTCATCAACTCTGGCTTTTTTCTTCTTCTCCCAACTGGATATAGTATTTCTAAGTTTACCCTTTGTAAAGCTATCTTGATGCTGTCTGCGAATACGTCACTCACTTCCAAGAACTCTGTATATAAAATTTGGTAGTCAGTTGACCTAATGTTGTTCCTTAAAATAATGTTTTCGTTTACACAGACGTGTTGTTATTCCTAAAGCTCTCCACTTCAAGTACCCCAAGAAGTGAAAGTCATTTCAAGAAAACATTTTTCTGGCAAAGAAAGGAAACTGCTTTAATTGGGTAACTGGAGCTGCTGGTACGTAGCCATGAAAGGATACAGCGTTAATAAATAGGCACAAAATACTTGAACAAAAGGCTACAAAATGTATGCAGTTAGAAGAAACAGTGGAAATAATTGTTATGGTTTAATGAGCTTAAGCATTCTTTTCTGCTTATCCTTTGACCCCTCCATTCATTTGGGATAAGCATATTTGCGAGTTAAGGGAATTTTTTTACACCATTTCTTCTGAGGATATTAAAAACGCTTCCTATTTTCATGCATTATATTTTAAAACTCACAGACTGTGAAGGAAATGACACAGAATAAATATAAAGCAATACTCTCATTTGTATCTAACATGGAACCAGGAATTTAAAACTCTTCCATCCAAAGATCCTTAGATAGAATCCACATCAACTGCTCAGACTTGGGTTTATGAAACATAGAAACATAGAGGATTGACGGCAGAAAAAGACCTCATCTAGTCTGCCCTTATACTATTTCCTGTATTTTATATTAGGATGGATATATGTTTATCTCAGGCATGTTTAAATGAACAGGCATGTTTAAATGAAATGTAATAAATATAAGATACCGGGTTTAAAATCTGTATTAAATCATTGAAATGTCTTTTTTTTTTCTTTTTAAAAAATTGGAAAATTAATAAACATTATTTTAAACAGAACTGGTAGGGACCTATCTCTAGTTGGACTTTTTTTTAAATTTATTCATTTGTCCAATACATAAATACATAGGAAGAAAAATAGACATGTGATAATATAAAAGAGGGTGAAAGTGAACTTAGAGGAGAGGATATATGAAAGGAAGAGAATATATAAGATAGGTGAAAGAAAGGAAAGACAATTGGACAGGGGACGAAAGGCACACCAGTGCACTTATGTATGCCCCTTACTGGCCTCTTAGGAACCTGGAGAGGTCAATCGTAGAGAGTCTAAGGGAGAAGTGTTGAGGGTTAGGGGTTGACCAGAGCAAAAAAAAAAGTTAAAAAGCTGAACATTGATAAATATCACTTAACACTTTCATCTTTCCCAAATTTGGTATAATTACAAGACAAAGGGGGGGAAAACCCCGCATCAAACCACGGTGGTGAATGGGGAAAAGGTCAAGGAAAAGGAAGATACTGTGCACAAAATAAATTTCACAGATTAATGTCTAAAGTTGCCCAAGTTGAGGAGATATGTCTACTAAATAGAGCCAAAAGAAGTGATTAAAAATATTTCTTTTTTAGGAGAAAGGGAATGCAAGATGTTTTTCTTCCACAAAGAAGATGTTAAGATCTTAAAAGTTTAAAAACTAAACATTGATAAATATTACTTAACGCTTTCATCTATTTCTAACAGGTAGTCATGAAAAAAGCAATTGTAGAGCAGTTAAAGAGGAGATAAATATATCTTCTCAAAGGTGGTACCCATCTTATGGAAGGCTAAAGACGTTTTGTTTCGGTATGCATTTGGCTCTTACTTCCCTAATTTAATTTACTGGGTGTTTATAATACTTATTTGATCATTGATAAATCTGTTTAAATGCTTTGCCCTGGCTTTCTGCAACTTGCCTTTGAGTCTGCTGTATCCCAGCCAGGATCTAAGAGGAACAGGATGGCCTATAAATATTGTAAAGTAAAGAAATAAATGAACAGTGCTTGGAGCCAAGGGCAAGATGCAAATACTGCTGAACCGACTGGAAACAGTGACTACAGTGTGATAAAATTTAATTTAGATGTAAGTGGAAAATTGCCAAGGAGGTAAAATGCTCAACCGATACCGTTGAAGGAAGAGCTCCATTGAGGATCTGGGCTAATGTTTCAGAGAGATGTGTGAGGGGAGAAACCTTCTGAATTCAGTGGTACCTCTACTTACGAACTTAATTCGTTCCATGTCATAGAAACATAGAAGTCTGACGGCAGAAAAAGACCTCATGGTCCATCTAGTCTGCCCTTATACTATTTCCTGTATTTTATCTTACAATGGATATATGTTTATCCCAGGCATGTTTAAATTCAGTTACTGTGGATTTACCAACCACGTCTGCTGGAAGTTTGTTCCAAGGATCTACTACTCTTTCAGTAAAATAATATTTTCTCACGTTGCTTTTGATCTTTCCCCCAACTAACTTGAGATTGTGTCCCCTTGTTCTTGTGTTCACTTTCCTATTAAAAACACTTCCCTCCTGAACCTTATTTAACCCTTTGACATATTTAAATGTTTCGATCATGTCCCCCCTTTTCCTTCTGTCCTCCAGACTGTACAGATTGAGTTCATGAAGTCTTTCCTGATACGTTTTATGCTTAAGACCTTCCACCATTCTTGTAGCCCGTCTTTGGACCCGTTCAATTTTGTCAATATCTTTTTGTAGGTGAGGTCTCCAGAACTGAACACAGTACTCCAAATGTGGTCTCACCAGAGCTCTATATAAGGGGGTTACAATCTCCCTCTTCCTGCTTGTTATACCTCTAGCAATGCAGCCAAGCATCCTACTTGCTTTTCCTACCGCCCGACCACACTGCTCACCCAGGAATCTCCTGGGTGTCCAGGTTCTTAAGTAGAAAAGTTTGTAAGAAGAAGCAATTTTTCCCATAGGAATCAATGTAAAAGCAAATAATGCGTGCGATTGGTGAAACCACAGGGAGAGTGGAGGCCCTGTTTCCTCCCAGGAGATTCCTAGAGAGGCCCCAGGGAGGCTTCTCCCCGCCTTTTCCGGCCCTGTTTCCTCCCAGGGGATTCCTAGAGAGGCCCCACGGAGGCTTCTCTCTGACTTTTCCTATTACAGTTTCGGAGGCTCGAGTTTGTAAGTGGAAAATGGTTCTTGAGAAGAGGCAAAAAAATCTTGAACACCCAGTTCTTATCTAGAGAAGTTCTTAAGTAGAGGTGTTTGTAGGTAGAGGTACCACTGTATTTATCTGTTTGTTTTAGTAACCAATCAGAAAAACCTCAAAACAAGGGAAAAGAAAATTATAATGATGGTCAGTGTGGTCTAGTGGTTAAGGCACCAGACTAAACACCAGGAGATTGCACTGGTGTGCCTTTCGTCCCCTGTCCAATTGTCTTTCCTTTCTTTCACCTATCTTATATATTCTCTTCCTGTCATATATCCTCTCCTCTAAGCCCACTTTCACCCTTTTTATATTATCACATGTCTATTTTCTTCCTATGTACTTGTGTATTGGACAAATGAATAAATAAAATACATAAATAAAATTGAGTTCTAGTCTGTTCTTAGGAATGAAAGCCAGCTGGGTGACTCTGGACCAATCATCAGGAACCGAGTGAGTTCTAGTCCCACTTTTGGCATGAAAACCACAAAGATGTCTTTGTGCCAATCAATCTCTATCAGCTGAACTCAACCTCACAGAGTTGCTTTGTTGGATAAGATAGGAAGGATTATTAGGTATATTCGCTGCCTTGAGAAGGAAGAGAAGCAGGCAGGATTGAATGGAATGAAATAAGGAGAGAGGCGGCATACACATCTAATAAACTATAACTATAAGGAATAGAAAGAGGGAGGGAGGATTGAATGGAAGGAATAGAATAGAGATTAAATGGAAGGAAGGAATAGAATAGAGATTAAATGGAAGGAAGGAATAGAAGGAGGGAGGGAAGGAAGGGAGGGAGGATTGGATGGAAAGAAGGAAGGAATAGAAAGAGAGTGGGAGGATTGAATGGAAGGAAGGAATAGAATAGAGATTAAATGGAAGGAAGGAATAGAAGGAGGGAGGGAAGGAAGGCAGGGAGGATTGGATGGAAAGAAGGAAGGAATAGAAAGAGAGTGGGAGGATTGAATGGAAGGAAGGAATAGAATAGAGATTAAATGGAAGGAAGGAATAGAAGGAGGGAAGGGAGGGAGGATTGGATGGAAAGAAGGAAGGAATAGAAAGAGAGTGGGATGATTGAATGGAAGGAAGGAATAGAATAGAGATTAAATGGAAGGAAGGAATAGAAGGAGGGAGGGAAGGGAGGGAGGGAGGATTGGATGGAAAGAAGGAAGGAATAGAAAGAGAGTGGGAGGATTGAATGGAAGGAAGGAATAGAATATGGATTAAATGGAAGGAAGGAATAGAAGAAGGGAGGGAGGGAGGATTGGATGGAAGGAAGGAATAGAAAGAGGGAGGGAAGGAAGGGAGGGAGGATTGGATGGAAGGAAGGAAGGAATAGAAAGAGAGTGGGGGATTGAATGGAAGGAAGGAATAGAATAGAGATTAAATGGAAGGAATGAATAGAAAGAGAGTGGGAGGATTGAATGGAAGGAAGGAATAGAAGGAGGGAAGGAAGGAAGGAAGGAAAGGAAAGGAAAGGAAACCACAACCCAAATTATTTATTTAAATAAATATACAGCTTCCTCTTAAGAAAATAAAAGTATGGTGGAAAGGGAGGTAGAAAGGCAGTCACCCTCCTGAACACATGGCCAAACCTTCTGAGAAAGACAAGTAATCGTACCTATTACAAAAATGACTTCACCGTCTACCCTATAAAGCTCCAAACCAGTAAGCAATGTAACACAGAGATACACCCAACCGCACAGTGAGAAAAGACTCTACGCCAGTGATGTTTTAAACATTTCATCACCCACCAAATACGCAAGCAAACTGTCAGTCCCCCCCCCCCCCGGCTTTCCTTCTCTTGCAGGCCTACCGCTTAAATACCAATCCTATTAAACTATAGCTCCAAATCTATCCACAATGCACAACATTCCAGATGTCGTACCAGCTGGGAACAGACCCCTCGGCCATCTTGGCCTGATCTCTTCGTCACTTTGCAGCTCGGAGCAGGCAGCCGGCCAAAAAATTTGAAGGAAAGCGTTAAAAACAGATGTCAGAACTAATGGTGCCTGCCTCCCCACCCCTTCCCCAAATGGTAAGAAATACAAAAAAAAAAATGTATACCCAACGCTCAGTGCTCCTTTTGAAAACGATGAGCTGTATTGTTGTCCGTTAATTTTTTAATTCGATCGTAAAACAGTAAACCTCGTTCATCTCTCGCTCTCCATCCTACAACTCGTTATCCATCAATTTAGAGACAGATTTTTCAAATTCTGCTGCACGAATCCCAGCGACCAGTTAGGTCCCACAGAGTGGGTCTTCTCCGGGTCCCGTCAACCAAACAATGTCGCTTGGCGGGGCCCAGGGAAAGAGCCTTCTCTGTGGCGGCCCCGGCCCTCTGGAACTAACTCCCCCCAGAGATTAGAATTGCCCACACCCTCCTTGCCTTTCGTAAGCTGTTTAAAACCCACCTGTGCCGCCAGGCATGGGGGAATTGAGATACGCTTTCCCCCTAGGCCTTTACAATTTTATGCATGGTATGTCTGTATGTGTGATTGGTTTTTATAATAATGGGTTTTTAACTGTTTTTAGTATTGGATTATTGTTATATGCTGTTTTATTGCTGTTGTTAGCCGCCCCAAGTCTGCGGAGAGGGGCGGCATACAAATCCAATAAATAAATAAAAATAAAATAAATAAATTATAAGTATTTGTTTATTATTTATTTATTATGAATCGGATTTATATGCTGCCCCTCTCTGAGGAATCCGGGCGGCTTACAACATATAAAAAAGACAGTGTACATCGAAATCCAATTAATTAAAGTTAGAAATTAAATCTGAAAACCAATGAAAATGCACACATATCCATTCAATCAACAAATCCACCATTTGTTGGCCAGGGGCTAGAGTCTAATGACCCCAAGCCTGGCGGCATAGATTAGTTTTTAGACTCTTGCGGAAGGCAAGGAGGGTGGGGGCAGTACAAATCCCCGGGGGGAGTTGATTCCAGAGGGTAGGGGCTGCCACAGAGAAGGCTCCTCACCTAGGTCCCACAAAATGACATTGTCTAGTCAATGGGACCTGCAGAAGGCCCACCCTATGTGACCTAACTGGTAGCTGAGACTCATACGGCAGAAGGCGGTCCCGGAGATATTCTGGTCCCATGCCATGTAGGGCTTTATAGGTCATTACCAACACTTTGAATTGAGTCGAGAAACCAATTGGCAGCCAGTGCAGACCACGGAGTATTGGAGAGATATGGGCATGTCTGGGTAGGCCCGTGATCAGTCATGCGGCTGGATTCTGCATAATTTGTAGTTTCCATACACTCTTCAAAGGCAGCCTCACGTAGAGAGCATTGCAGTAGTCGAACCTCAAAGGCATGAGTGACTGTGAGTAGAGGCTCCCTGTCCAGGTAGGGCTGCAACTGGTGCACCAGGTGTAAACACGACACGGGCATTTGCAATATTTTGGGGGAGTTCGGAAAAAACAGCTTGATGGGCATTCCACTTGTATTTTTAGCTGCCTTGCTCTTAACAGGAGAGACACAAATACAGTGATACCTCATCTTACAAATGCCTCGTCATACAAACTTTTCGAGATACAAACCCGGGGTTTAAGATTTTCTTGCCTCTTCTTACAAACTATTTTCACCTTACAAACCCACCGCCGCCGCTGGGATGCCCCGCCTCCGGACTTCTGTTGCCAGCGAAGCACCCCACCTCCACACTTCCATGTTTTTGTGATGCTGCAGGGGAATCCCAGCAGCGCAAAAATGAGCGCTTCACTGGCAACGGAAGTCCAGAGGTGGGGTTTCCCAGTGAGTGGAGCCTCAGTGAAATTGCAGCATCGCAAAAACACAGAGGTCCAGAGGTGGGGATTCGAGGACTTCGGTGTTGTTGCAATGCTGCGATTTCATTGATGCTCCCTTCGCCGGGAAACCCCACCTCCAGACTTCCGTTGCCAGCGAAGCGCTCATTTTTGCGATGCTGGCATTCCGCTGCTGGGATTCCCCTGCAGCATCGCAAAAACACAGAAGTCCGGAGGTGGGGTTTCCCATGGAGGGGAGCCTCAGGGGAATCCCAGCAGTGCAAAAACAGGTGCTTCGGCTGGCAAAAGGGGTGAATTTTGAGCTTGCACGCATTAATCGCTTTTCCATTGATTCCTATGGGAAACATTGTTTCGTCTTACAAACTTTTCACCTTAAGAACCTCGTCCCGGAACCAATTAAGTTTGTAAGACAAGGTATCACTGTACAGCTATCTATTTGACTGAGATCAACTTGCTCCCGTGTTTCTTTGGCAGCTTTCACAGTCTTCTACTGTCTTTGGTGGTAGTGGGGGCAGGAAGGAATGAGGCCCGGGCCATCCAATCATCTAAGGTGATGAATAACCTCAAATGTCAGCAAGTTCTAGCAAAGAGGCAGCAAAAAAAAAAGGCTTTAATGGAGACTTCATCGTAAAGCACAGTTCAGTATTATCCTCTCGATGCAACAGTGGGTGGAATTTCTACTCTTCATTCCAAGGTATAGACATGTGCTGAGAAACAGCCATCTTGTAAAACCATCTCCTACTTCACACCAAGGCTTTGCTCCGTTCTCCAAAAAGATGCTTCTTGCTTGATTCGACTCATGGGTGAAATGCCTTCTTCAAAGTCAACACTCTCTTTTGCCCAGAGCAGGGGAAGGCAAAGTTGGCTCCTCTATGATATGTGGACTTCAACTCCCAGAATTCCTGAGCTAGCATGATTGGCTCAGGAATTCTGGGAGTTGAAGTCCATAAGTTGTAGAAGAGCCAACTTTGCCTAACCCTGGCCCAGAGGATCAGAGCCATGATGGCGCAGTAGAGGGTGTTTTTGTCTTCTTGAGAGCCTACGGGGGTGGGGAGGTGTTTTTACCCTCCCCTGGCTTCAGAGAAGTCTTTGGAGATTAGATTAGATTAGATTAGATTTATTGGATTTATATGCCGCCCCTCTCCGTAGACCCTCGGCTCACAACAATGGTAAACAAAACATAGTAACAAATCTAATATTTCGCAATGTAAATTACAGTTTTAAGTTAAAAAATCTAAAAGAACCCCAATATATAAAAAACAAGCACACAATCGAATCATACACAAAAACTACATGGGCAACGGGGAGATGTTTCAATTCCCCCATGCCTGACGGCAGAGGTGGGTTTTAAGGAGTTTCCGAAAGGCAAGGAGGGTGGGGGCAATCCTAACCTCTGGGAGGAGCTGGTTCCAGAGAGTCGGAGCCACCACAGAGAAGGCTCTTCCCCTGGGTCCCGCCAGACGACATTGTTTACTTGACGGGACCCGGAGAAGGCCCACTCTGTGGGACCTAACCGGTCGCTGGGATTCGTGCGGCAGAAGGCGGTCCTGGAGATATTCTGGCCCGATGCCATGAAGGGCTTTATAGGTCATAACCAACACTTTGAATTGTGACCGGAAACTGATCGGCAACCAATGCAGACTGCGGAGTGTTGGAGTAACATGGGCATATTTAGAGAAGTCCATGATTGCTCTCGCAGCTGATCTGAAGTTTCCGAACATTCTTCAAAGGTAGCCCCATGTAGAGAGCATTACAGTAGTCAAGCCTCGAGGTGATGAGGGCATGAGTGACTGTGAGCAGTGACTCCCGATCCAGATAGGGCCGCAACTGGTGTACCAGGCGAACCTGGGCAAACGCCCCCCTCGCCACAGCTGAAAGATGTTTCTCTAATGTGAGCTGTGGATCGAGGAGGACACCAAAGTTGCGGACCCTCTCTGAGGGGGTCAATACTTCCCTCCCCAGGGTAATGGAAGGACAGATGGAATTGTCCTTGGGAGGCAAAACCCACAGCCACTCCGTCTTATCCGGGTTGAGTTTGAGTCTGTTGACACCCATCCAGGCCCCAACAGCCTCCAGGCACCGGCACATCACTTCCACTGCTTCATTGACTGGGGAGGGTGAAACACGATCCTGCTAGTTCTGTTTTTTGTATATGCTGTGAGCCGCCCCGAGTCCTCGGAGAGGGGCGGCATACAAATCCAATTAAATAAATAAATACTGGGCCCACCAGAAATTGGGATACAGGCCGTTTCCGGCCTCCAGAGGGCCTCCAGGTGGCAGGGGAAGCTGTTTTCACTTTCTCCAGGGTGAAATGAATTATGGGTATGGGCACTCACGCATGCGCAATAGCTTGTGCCCACACTCTTTTGGCACCGAAGGAAAAAAAGGTTCACCATCACTGCTGTAGACTAAATCTTGAAGGGTCTTTTTCTAATTTAAGCATGTGACAGCAGGCATGAAGTATTCAACTTAAGTGAATATAATTTAAGAAAGATATGTTTTAGTCTCAAGAGTCCAGAGATCAGCTCTAACAGATGAATTTGGACAAAGATGTTCCAAGTGTTTTCAATTTTCTAAAATCCATGTGGCCTTCTTTAAACACAGAATGACCTTAACGTGTGCTCGCCTGCAGCAAAAAAGCAAATCGAATTAGAAAGCTGGAGAGGAAAAAAGTGGTTTTAGCTTTAAAAATTTGTTAGGAGAAATCCAACACTGTATTAATGCAATATTGGGGTCCTTTACCCTGAGATTGACATTGTCACTTTAAATGATACACTTAAAGAATCTAATCGGATTCCAAAACTTAAGGACTGCCACATTCCTGGATTGTTATGCCGGTCCATTAATTAAATGTCTTTCTCTATTTTATTATGTCAAATGCCCTTGCGAAGGTGTGCTTCGGAAATTTATTCTGGAATATTTATTGGGTTTATTAAATTATTAAACTATTTTCCAAGGTCATCCAAAGTTCTAAGCATTTGCCCCCGAACGCTGCCGAATATAAGTTGAGAAGAAAGACAATGAGGAAAAAAGACAAGATAGAAACAGAGACGCAGAAAGGTATAAAGAACAAAAAAGGAAAACAAAAAAATATGCCAAGAGTGATTTCTAAAGCCTTCTTCCTAGAATATAAGAAGCATATAAGAAGCTAAATTAAGAAGCTCTTAATTTAGCACTATAATATACAGTGATACCTCGTTTTACAAATGCTTCATCATACAAACTTTTCAAGATACAAACCCGGGGTTTAAGATTTTTTTGCCTCTTCTTACAAACTATTTTCACCCTATAAACCCACTGCCGCTGCTGGGATGCCCCACCTCCGGACTTCCATTGCCAGCGAAGCACCCGTTTTTGCGCTGCTGGGATTCCCCTGAGACTTCCTTCCATGGGAAACCCCACCTCCGGACGTCCGTGTTTTTGTAATGCTGCAGGGGAATCCTAGCAGTGCAAAAACAGACGCTTCGCTGCCAACAGAAGTCCGGAGGTGGGGTTTCCCAGCGAGGGGAGCCTCAGTGAAATCGCAGCATCGCAAAAACACAGAGGTCTGGAGGGGGGGGGTTCAAGGACTTTGGTGTTTTTGTGATGCTGCGATTTCACTGAGGCTCCCTTCACTGGGAAACTCCACCTCCGGACTTCCATTGCCAGCGAAGTGCTCATTTTTGCGATGCTGGGATTCCCCTGCAGCATTGCAAAAACACAGAAATCTGGAGGTGGGGTTTCCCAGCGAGGGGAGCCTCAGTGAAATCGCAGCATCGCAAAAACACGGAAGTCTGGAGGTGGGGTTTCCCATGGAGGGGAGCCTCAGGGGAATCCCAGCAGCGCAAAAACGGGCGCTTCGGCTGGCAAAAGGAGTGAATTTTGGGCTTGCACGCATTAATCGCTTTTCCATTGATTCCTATGGGAAACATTGTTTCATCTTACAAACTTTTCACCTTAAGAGCCTCGTCCCGGAACCAATTAAGTTTGTAAGACAAGGTATCACTGTATGTGCATTCCTCCTGCTTCACAAAAACACAAAATTCCAAAGATCACATCTTTGTCAACACTATTAATCTGTTTGTCCCTTCCTCTACCCCTTCTTCCACCAAGCAGTTCAAGCCACTGTTAATTCAGAACTTCTGATACCTGTTTAATTAATGTCATTTCAATATTATTTCAAACTATAGTGTCGTTTTGAGAGTAGAGGTTGACGCAGTTTATGTCTAGGATGTGAGAGGTCTGTAGATATTTTCACAGCCCTTTCCAGTTCATGCAGCATACTGCTCCTCAATACAAGTATAAAGGGGAGGGGGTTTATTTGTGGCCACTGACATTTTCCTT
Source organism: Erythrolamprus reginae (assembly GCF_031021105.1). Classification (NCBI taxonomy): domain Eukaryota; kingdom Metazoa; phylum Chordata; class Lepidosauria; order Squamata; family Dipsadidae; genus Erythrolamprus; species Erythrolamprus reginae. Next base: position 11,738,707 of record NC_091959.1, on the reverse strand, counting down.
TGCTAGTCAAAAAAACAAAAGAGAAAATCAATTTCTGGCAAAGCTGAGTCTGTTTCAGAAAAAAATTAGATGATGCATTTTATAGGGGTTCTGTTATACGAAGAGCAGTCTTTAGAGCCAAAACAAACTGTAACATCAGAAGCCTTGCTTTTCTGCAAAGGTTTTTTCTTTTAATTCCACCCAACTATGCAGGGGGAAAAATTATTAAAAGTGACAGGGTCCTTACATATTATTTGAAGTGAGAGCAGACTTAAAGCTGCTTCCACACTTCATTCAGTAAATGTATTTGCTGTGGTTACAATAATGCTTCTTTCCCCCAAAAAATCATATACCCTACAGGGAGCAGACACACGTTTTCAAACATGTGATGGACACCTGCTGAGGATCTCATCATCAGGGTTCTCTTGGTGCATGCCCTGAGGTTATTTGGGACCATGTGTCTGTCGTTCACTTTTGACTCATCTATTAAGAAAAAAATATATACACAGGGCTGGGTTTTGGATCTTTTTGCTGCTGCTTTGCTTAGGGCCGTGCCGTAGCAGCAATAAAAGAATCCAAGATGGCGGCACCCACAGAGACACTGTCAGAACCACTCCATGATGTCATCGACGAAGAGACTGGATTGCCATCTGTTCGAAATGGTAGCTCTTCTGCTTGGATGGGGGATTGGACTAGATTGGACCCCGGCTCATATTGCCTTCTCTGTGGCGGCCCCGGACCTCTGGAACCAACTCCCCCCAGAGATTAGAATTGCCCCCACCCTCCTCGCCTTTCGTAAGCTCCTTAAAACCCACCTCTGCCATCAGGCATGGGGGAACTGAGATATTCCTTCCCCCCCAGGCCTTTACAATGTATGCATGGTATGTTTGTATGTATGTTTGGTTTTATAATAAGGGTTTTTAGTTGTTTTAGTATTGGATTGTTACATGCTGTTTTTATCATTGTTGTTAGCTGCCCCGAGTCTATGGAGAGGGGCGGCATACAAATCCAATAAGTAAGTAAGTAAGTAAGTAAGTAAGTAAGTAAGTAAGTAAGTAAGTAAGTAAGTAAGTAAATAAATAAATAAATAAAATAGAAACAAGGACAAATAGGTCTGAAAAACACCTTCTATCGCAGGGCAGCAACTATACTGAATTCTACTGCATAGTGCAATATTAATGCAGTATTAGAGTTTTTTAATTCAGTTGCATAGGATGTGAAGGATATGTGTTTTTCTTTTATCTTCATAGTTTTTCTTACGTATAATGTACACTGAGGATGGTATTTAAATGCAGTGACAATAAAGGAAACTAACTAATGTGTGGGGGAGCCGCACTGCGCACAAGTGGTTAACAAAAACTCAGCCAATTGAGAAGCTAACCTCACACATAAAGTTACTAAAAAGTGAAAAGAAAAGAGGGGGGAAAAATAACTCAATTTCTTCAAGCAAAAACACCAGGGCTTGATTTATGTTACAGTGCCTATGACATAAGACTGACTGAGAAGCATATATTTTTTTCTGGCCCTCGTATTCCACCAGCACTGCCAACAAATCAAAACCACATTGCAAACGATTAAAGAACTAATCTATTCATCTGTCCATATTGTTTTTAAACGTTTTTGTCGTAGTGTAAAGCAAATAAGCAGATTTTTAAAACCAAACCAACAAAAACAGTATTAGGAGACAGGAAGAGCCACTTAAAAATTATTTCCATTTCTATTTTACATACTCCAGATTAAGAATCAGACACCACCGACCCCCTAAAAAAAACCCCCTAAGTTGAAAAGTGACACACTCTGCTGTTATATGACAAAACCCTACGAATGCATCTTTTAAAAATTGCTTTGCATTCTTTTTAGTTCAAAGACAAGATATAAATCATCAACAAAACCAAGCATTAAAATCAATAGTACTTTTAGAGGCGTAATGTAAGCTGGATCTTCTCCATTGCTGTCATCTTAAAATGAAAGATTTGCACAGCATGCCTATGTATATTTAATTTGAAAACAATCCCACAGTTTTAAACACTATCGAAGGCTCACGTTGCAATTCTGCACACAAGCTTATTTTGAAGTCAACTCAGCAGAACTCAATAACAATCTGCATTTAATGAGAACAGATCTGCATATGCTAATTTACTTACTTACTTACTTACTTACTTACTTACTTATTTATTAGATTTCTATGCTGCCTATGCATTGTAATGTTCTCTGCTATTAAACATTTCACATTAGAGTGTTAATTGGCCCATAAGATCATACAGAATAAACCTCCTCCGGTCCGTTGACTAAACAATGTAGGCTGGTGGGACGGTGAAGGAGGGCCTTTTCTGTTGCCGCACCGGCTCTTTGGAACCAACTCCCCCCCCCCCCTCAATGTTCGCACAGCTCCCACTCAACTGGCTTTTCGAAAAGCTGTTAAGACCTGGCTTTGTCGACAGGCTTGGGGGCTGTGAAATCTAACATCAGTTGTGCCCGAATTATGTTTGGTTAGTATGTATGTTTGTCTGATTGATTTTTTGGGGATTTTATAATGGGTTCGTTAGGGTTATAAAGGGTTTTTAATCTACTGTTGATGTTCAACTTCTTTTTTATTGTTGCACGGGATTGGGCGGCATAGAAGTCGAATAAATTTAAATTAAATTAAATTAAATTAAATTAAATTAAATTAAATTAAATTAAATTAAATTAAATTAAATTAAATTAAATTAAATTAAATTAAATTAAATTAAATTAAATTAAATTAAATTAAATTAAATTAAATTAAATTAAATTAAATTAAATTAAATTAAATTAAATTATTAAATTGTCTTTTTATGCAAATAAAAATGTATTCCTTATTGTCAGTACGGGCAGCTCTTGGCTTTCAAAGATTCATTTAGTGACCATTTAAAGTTACAACCACACTGGAAAAAGTGACTTGTGGCCATGTTTCACACTTATGACCATTGCAGCATCCTCATGGTCAGGTGATTGACATTTGACAACGGACTCACATTTATTATAGTTGCAGTGTCCTGGGGTCATATTAACACCTTTCCAACAAGTAAAGTCAGTGGGGAAGACAGATTCACTTTACCACGTTAAGAGCTTTAGTGGCGCAGTGATTCGAATGCAGAACTGCAGGCTACTTTGTCTGACTGCAATTTGGCAGTTCGAATCTCACCAGGCTCAAGGTTGACTCAGCCTTCCGTCCCTCCAAGGTGGGTAAAACGAGGACCCAGATGGTTGGGGGCAATAAGCTGACTGTGTAAACTACTTAGAAAGGGCTGTGAAGCACTGTGAAGCAGTATATAAGTGCTATTACTAAGTTGACAACTTCAGTAATTCCCTTAATAACAATGGCAAGAAACATTGTAAAATGGAATAGAACTCACTTAACAAATGTGTCTTGCTTAGCAACAGAAATTTGGGCTCAGTTGCGGTTTACGAGAAGCTCAGGAAGGCTGGAAAAGGACCCCTGGAGCCTGAAAATACTGTTTTTACCCTCATGGAGACTCAAGGAATGCCTCTGTAGCACAAGGAAGGCAAAAATGCACCCCCTACCCTACCCCACCGTGGTGCAGGAGACTGACTAGGCTATGCCCACCATGGCCATGCCCACCCAACAACCAGGCAGAGAACCCCTTGCTAAACTTTTTGAAGCCCAGCCCTGGTCCAAATGTGAAGGTTAGAAGAAAGATGCTAATATAGTGGTACCTCCACCTAAGAACGCCTCCACTTACAAACTTTTCTAGATAAGAAAAAGGTGTTTAAGATTTTTTTACCTCTTCTCAAGAACCATTTTCTAATTACAAACCTGACCCTCCGAAACTGTAACCGGAAAAGGCAGGGAGAAGCCTCCGTGGGGCCTCTCTTAGAATCTCCTTGGAGGAAACAGGGCTGGAAAAGGTGGGGAGAAGCCTCCATGGGGCCTCTCTAAGAACTACCTAGGGGGAAACAGGGCCTCCACCCTCCCTGTGGTTTTCCCAATTGCACACATTATTTGCTTTGACATTGATTCCTATGGGAAAAATTGCCTTTTCTTACTAATAACAAAAGATTTAAGTGCCAAAGCCCACTGCAACAATATAGCCAAGAAGGCTTCAAGAGTTGTAAACCTAATCCTACGTAGCTTCTGCTCTGGCAATCTCACACTACTTACTAGAGCTTACAAAACTTTTGCCAGACCCATCCTCGAATACAGCTCATCTGTTTGGAACCCATATTGCATCTCAGACATTAACACCCTTGAAAGTGTCCAAAGATACTTCACCAGAAGAGCCCTTCACTCCTCCACTCGAAACAGAATACCCTACGAAAATAGACTAACAAATCTGGGTCTAGAAAGTTTAGAACAAAGACGCCTAAAACAAGATCTAAGTATTGCCCACAAGATCATATGCTGCAACGTCCTGCCTGTCAACAACTACTTCAGCTTTAACCACAACAACACAAGAGCATACAACAGATTTAAACTTAATATTAACCGCTCCAAACTTGACTGTAAAAAATATGACTTCAGTAACCGAGTTGTCGAAGCGTGGAACTCATTACTCTATAGTGTCATCCCCAAACCCCCAACACTTTACCCTTAGATTATCTACGGTTGACCTATCCAGATTCCTAAGAGGTCAGTAAGGGGCGAGTACAAGTGCACTAGAGTGCCTTCCGTCCCCTGTCCTATTGCTCTCTTATATCTCCTATACCTTTCTTCTATTCCTATATCTCTTCTTCTATTCTTTCATTGATATGTTCTATTACTATACGTTCTTTTCTATTATTTCTTAGATATATTTTACTATGAGTATCTCCTCTATAACCTTCATCATGTATTTTACTATGTGTATATAGATATATACCCACTAAAACCCTCATTGTGTATTGGACAAAATAAGTAAGTAAGTAAGTAAGTAAGTAAGTAAGTAAGTAAGTAAGTAAGTAAGTTAGTTAGTAAGTAAGTAAGTAAGTAAGTAAGTAAATAAATAAATAAATAAACAAACAAACAAACCTTTCTACTTAAGAACCTGGTCACGGATCAAATTAAATTTGTAAGTAGAGGTACCACTATAAAAAGCACAGTCGGTTGATTTTATTACTGTAAAACTGGAGAACGGATCAGAAAACGACAGACAGAGAAAAGACAACCAGGAGAGAAACACATCTTGGCCCAGTACTGTAATACAATTTTGATGTAATGCATTTTAAAAGTGTGGGAAGAACTTAGAAATCTCTGCACCTTCCTCCATTAAATGGGGGCTCCCCATCCAACTTTCCCATACAGAATAATCAGAGCTGTCCACTGCCAGGAAACAGCTTATCTGCAGAGATAGGGAGAAATTAACATGAAGGGCCGAACTTGGAAAGTAGTGAGTGACCGTTCTCACTTGCCTTGCTACAGGATCTTTCTCCACCCTCCTCGGGATTTCTCATTCGGCGCTGTTTCTTTTCAAAAAAAGAAATAAATCGTACATTCATTTCGCCTTTCATCTTCCAAATCTTTTAGCGCCCCTAGCCAAAGTGACTAAGAACCAGGGACAATGGGAGTTGAAATCTAAGACAGCTGGATGGTATCAAACTAGGAGAGGCTGTCCTAGATCTCAGTTAAGAAACACAACTAAGGAGGTGACCATATTAGTCCCATAATCTTACTCATGTCCACTGTTGGTGGTCTGTCATCTGGAATTATTTTAGTACTTGGAAGCAATGTCTTGAATGTTGGGGGGAAAAACAACAGTATGTAAGCTATCCAGCACTACTAATATTTGGGGGGAAAGTAACTGGGTTTTTTTGAGTAACTCAGAAGAGCAGAAGCATCAATTTTTTTAAAATCGCAATGCTCATTAGAAACATAGAAACACAGAAGACTGATGGCAGAAAAAGACCTCATGGTCCATCTAGTCTGCCCTTATACTATTTTCTGTGTTTTATCTTAGGATGGATATATGTTTATCCCAGGCATGTTTAAATTCAGTTACTGTGGATTTACCAACCACGTCTTCTGGAAGTTTGTTCCAAGGATCTACTACTCTTTCAGTGAAATAATATTTCCTCACATTGCTTTTGATCTTTCCCCCAACTAACTTCAGATTGTGTCCCCTTGTTCTTGTGTTCACTTTCCTATTAAAAACACTTCCCTCCTGAACCTTATTTAACCCTTTAACATATTTAAATGTTTCGATCATGTCCCCCCCTTTTCCTTCTGTCCTCCAGACTATACAGATTGAGTTCATTAAGTCTTTCCTGATACGTTTTATGCTTAAGACCTTCCACCATTCTTGTAGCCCGTCTTTGGACCCATTCAATTTTGTCAATATCTTTTTGTAGGTGAGGTCTCCAGAACTGAACACAGTATTCCAAATGTGGTCTCACCAGCGCTCTATATAAGGGGATCACAATCTCCCTCTTCCTGCTTGTTATACCTCTAGCTATGCAGCCAAGCATCCTACTTGCTTTTCCTACTGCCCGACCACACTGCTCACCCATTTTGAGACTGTCAGAAAACCTTCCCTACCAAACCTTCCCCTATGTCACTCACAAACATATTAAAAAGAATAGGACCCAGAACAGACCCTTGTGGCACACCGCTTGTAACCTGTCTCTGCTCAGAATACTCGCCATTAACAATAACTCTCTGATGTCTATGCTTCAGCCAGCTTGAAATCCACTGAACTATCCAGGGATTAAGTCCAATCTTCACTAATTTATCATTACTTATAGCAAAACATAGATAACCTCTTAGGCTGCCCAACCACCAGCCTTAACATGTGCATAGTTTATCCATGATAAACAGTAAAGTATTTTTTGGGTGGGGGGGATGATCAGGATTGTCTAAGAGACAAGACAAACTGTTCAAATATTGCACAGGGAAATTGATTTTTGGATATGTTAAATTTCAACTACAGCAATCCGTCAGAATTCTAGTCACCATATTTTACGCATTACTGACTATGTTGCAATTCCAGTAATTGTGTATAATTGTCAGAGCATCGTTTTCAGGTGCCAAATACAAACGGGTCCAAAATGAACAAAGCAGGTTTTGCAGCCAAGAACTTAAAACACATTTCTCAATTAAATATCCAACCCTTGTTTCTAGCACACTACAAATAATGTTACTTCAATAAAGCTTGAAATATACTAGCTGCTACATTGCAAGAATGAAACAGGGCGCTGTGGATATACTTTGGGGGCAAATCAATGTCTCTTTTTCTCGCCTTTCAGCTATTGAATAATATATGGATATGTGGAATTTCAAGGTTTTCCATCCGCTACGCTTACAAGGTTGCATTTAAAGGGCTTTATAGAGCTATCCTTAGAAATATAAGTGTGCTTCTGCCAGACCAAAGCTGAGTATAATGAACTATGAGTGCAGAATATGAATCCATGCGCCGCATTGCTACAGTAGAACAGACTCTGGGTTGTTCCTATTAATATTTTACTTGTCTCTATTTCAATCTAACAGTAAGTCTTTTTAAGATACACGTTTGAAAGAAAAAAGCACATGTAAGCAGCAGTCACATTCTTTTTAACAGGATTACATGCCAGTTCGGCAATGAATGACCAGATTGCATAGAAAGAAGTAGTCCTTCATTCTATCTTCAGAGAAAACCATAGTTTTTGGATAACATGCCTTAATATTGTAGCAGCAAAGAAATAAATACCGTATTTTTCAGAGTATAAGACGCACCTTAGTTTTGGGGGAGGAAAATAGGGGAAAGAATCTACTACCACGTATTCATCTGGCTAGCGGCCTTAGTCTGGTCAGCTTCAGCACATTATTTTATCCCCTGGTTAAGGGCTTTAAAAAAACTTTATTCAGGGAGAGTAACAATGAAAGAGTTTGCAAGCCAGTAAGAGCTAGGAACATCATTAGCACCTGGAAAGAAACATTCACAGCAAGTAAAGCAATGGAAAAAACCCCTGCAAAGACTTAGGGCTTGGAAAACCTTCTTAGCAGAGAGTAACAATGAAAGAGCTTGCAAGCTGATAAGATCTGGGAACATTGTTAGCACTTGATTAGGACTGGAAAGAAACATTTGGAGCAAGTTAGACCAATTAAAAAAAAACCCTGCAAAGACTTAGGGCTTGGAAAACCTTCTTAGCAGAGAGTAACAATGAAAGAGCTTGCAAGATGGTATTCTTCTGGCTAGCATCCTTAGTCTGGTCAGCTTCAGCACATTATTTTATCCCCTGGTTAAGGGCTTAAAAAAAACTTTATTCAGGGAGAGTAACAATGAAAGAGCTTGCAAGCCAGTAAGAGCTGGGAACATCATTAGCACCTGGAAAGAAACATTCACAGCAAGTAAAGCAATGGAAAAAACCCTGCAAAGATTTAGGCTTGGAAAACATTTTTCTCAGACAGCAACAATGAAAACGCTTGCAAGCCAGTAAGAGCTGGAAACATTGTTAGCACCTGGTTATGGCTGAAAAGAAACTTATCAAGAGCAAGTTAGAGCGATGAAAAAACCCTGCAAAGACTTAGCGCTCAAAAAACATTCTTTGCAGAGAGAAACAATGAAAGAGCGTGCAAGATAAGAGCTGGGAAGATCATTAGCAGCTAGTTAGGGTTGGGGGGAAAAGCTACATTCAGAGTATAAAACACACCCAAATTATCAGCCTCTTAGGTTGGAAAAATGTGCATCGTATACTCCGAAAAATACGGTAGTTGTGTTGCAAGGATAGAAAACAGCAACCAAAATCTACAGAGAAACCGTGTGGGCAGGCAAGGATAAAGATGAGCTGGAGAGTCTTTCTCCACTGCAAATCGTGTTTATTTATTTTGTTTTGCTTTGTTTAATTTTATTTTCTCAGACACCAAGTTTCTCAGGGATAAGGTCACTGACAAAGTTCGCACAACACCCTACATGTTCACTAAATCAAATCTGACAAACTGAATTAAGCCAGTTGGATCCTGAAAAGGTTTTTAAGTCCCACTGTTTTTCTCCTCTGAATAGAATCAAGGCTTGATTCACACGTCAGTCTAACCCACATCAAGGCCATTTCAAAATTTTAAAAAAGCAATCAGGGATCTTCTCACCTCCTTTATATATAAGCTACTGGCTGCAATTCAACATGTTTTGGTTGCCACCTTTAAAGCCTTCAAGGTTTGGGGTTGATTTGCTTACAGGACTCTCTCTGCTAAGAACCTCCTCTATCTCTTTGCTCAGGCAGAAGAAGGATGCCCAAGTCCCATCTCCTAAGGTGGGATGTTCAGTAATAGTAAATAGAGAGGGAAATTGTATCTCTTTGAGGCGAGGAGAGCACCAAGGACCCCACAATTACATCCTAACATGGCCATCATTCTCACATTACTCACGCCCTTATCACCTCGAGGTTCGACTACTGCAATGCTCCCTACATGGGGCTATCTTTGAAGAGTGATCGGAAACTTCAAATCGTCCAAAATGCAGCCATGCGAGCGGTTATGGGCCTCCCAAGACATACCCATATTTCTCCATCACTCCGCGGACTGCATTGGCTGCCCATTAGTTTCTGGACACAATTCAAAGTGTTGGTTATGACCTATAGAGCCCTACATGGCATCGGGCCAGATTACCTCCGGGACCACCTTCTGCCGCACGAGTCCCAGCGACCGGTTAGGTCCCACGGAGTCGGCCTTCTCCAGGTCCCGTCAACTAGACAATGTCATTTGGTGGGATCTAGGGGAAGAGCCTTCTCTGTGGCAGCCCCGACCCTCTGGAATCAGCTCCCCCTGGAGATTTGATATTGGAACCCATATCGCATCTCAGACATTAACACCCTTGAAAATGTCCAAAGATACTTCACCAGAAGAGCCCTTCACTCCTCCACTCGAAATAGAATACCCTATTAGAATAGACTTTCAATCCTGGGCCTAGAAAGTTTAGAACTAAGACGCCTTAAACAAGATCTAAGTATTGCCCACAAGATCATATGCTGGAACGTCCTACCTGTCAGCGACTACTTCAGCTTCAACCACAACAACACAAGAGCACACAACAGATTTAAACTTAATATTAACCGCTCCAAACTTGACTGTAAAAAATATGACTTCAGTAACCGAGTTGTTGAAGCGTGGAACTCATTACCGGACTCCATAGTGTCATCCCCAAACCCCCAACACTTTACCCTTAGATTATCTACGGTTGACCTATCCAGATTCCTAAGAGGTCAGTAAGGGGCGAGTACAAGTGCACTAGAGTGCCTTCCGTCCCCTGTCCTATTGCTCTCTTATATCTCCTATACCATTCTTCTATTCCTATATCTCTTCTTCTATTCTTTCATTGATATGTTCTATTCCTATATCTTCTTTTCTATTATTTCTTAGATATATTTTACTATGAGTATCTCCTCTATAACCCTCATCATGTATTTTACTATGTATATATAGATATATACCCACTAAAACCCTAATTGTGTATTGGGATAAATAAATAAGTAAGTAGGTAGGTAGGTAGGTAGGTAGGTAGGTAGGTAGGTAGGTAGGTAGATAGATAGATAGATAGATAGATAGATAGATAGATAGATAGATAAATAAATATTTGCAATGCCCCCACCCTCCTCGCCTTCCGCAAAAGCTTAAAGACCTATTTATGCCGCCAGGTTTGGGGCCATTAGATCCCAGCCCCCTGGCTGATGAGTGCACAATAATGATTTTAAATCTTGTTAGTGTTTTTTAAAGTTTTTAGCTATATTACTTGGATTTTTAGTATTGTATATGGTATATTGTTTTTGATAGGCTGTGAGTCGCCCCGAGTCCTCAGAGAGGGGCAGCATACAAATCCAATAAATAAATAATAAATATCACACTACATTGGAGGGAAAGAATAGTTGCCATGAACAGAGTTTACCTGGAGCCAGGCTGGCTGGGCAGGGAGAAAGGAAGCCATTTACCATTTAACAGACTGGGAGGGACGGGCCTTTAAATCTCTGCATTACTCACACTGTGTTTTTAAGTGTCCATGTACAAATCCTGTCAATTTCATGCAGAGATCAACATGCTTCGCGGAGGCCTCCTGTTAGAAACAAATGTCCACAGCCCGAGACACACTTCCCCGGTTAACTTCAGATCGTTTGCCAAAATTAACACAGGTTCTTTACGGGCTATTTTCTTGGCTATTACCGGTATATCTCTACTCCACATTTAGCGCAATTATCTATAGCTCCTGGAATACGCATTGCCAGTCTAATTAAAGAAGAAACGTGGTTTATTATTTTCCAGAGCCCCTGCTTTATCCATTAGTAACTCCTTTTGTAATTTTATTGTCGAATAAAGTTCACCGAGCACAAAATAAACCGGTAGTGCCAAAAAAAAAAAAATTAAAAATTAAATAAACACGGAAAAGTGATGCATTCCATCATAGTTCCCTCTAAGCTGAGCAGTGAGCAATCGCTCACTTAAAAATCATCATCAACTCAAAGTTTTCCAAACCTGCCCAGAAGCCGAGAGGGAAAGAGTGAGAGGGAAGGAGGGAGAGAGGAAGAGAGGAAGAGAGAGAAACAGATAGAAAAAAGAGAGGAAGGAAAAGAGAAAGAAAAAGAATTGCAGTAAGGAAGAGAGAAAGAAAATCAAAATCTAGTTTGAAACTAGCTCAACTATTTAAGTGGCATTTTGATATTGATAGAGTTGCCCTATTATGAGCTCACTGTTATAGACACACAGTACAGTATTTTATTTTGAAATTCTCTGAGGCAAAACAGGGTGGTTTTTTTATTTGTTTGTTTGTCTGTCTGTCTGTCTGTCTGTCTGTCTGTCTGTCTGTCTGTCTATGTATCTATGTATCTATCTATCTATCTATCTATCTATCTATCTATCTATCTATCTATCTATCTATCTATTATTTCTGTGCCGCCCAGTCCCGAAGGGACTGCCGCTCAGACACTATACTTTTCCGCCCACCCCCCAAAAAAATTAGAGGGAACACTGCATTCCATGGCTACAAATTATGGAGTGTCAACTATATTTAGGGATTTCTCTAAGATGGTTTTTACAAACATTCGATTTTTTAAAAAATACAATATGAGAGTTACTTTGCACCGTTTCTGTCTCTCACTATGATTTGTGGAAGGTGATTATAAAATATTTGGATGGCTACGGAAGACAATTTGATCTTTATTTCAAAGGAAACCACTTCCTGAATTCACATATGTTTGAGAAAACAGTTGTTCTTGCCATTTCTCTACAAATGGGGGTGAATTTTTCTTTCTCTTTTTGGTTTTTAAAAACATGCCAAGTTGTGCCTGAAACACATTATGTTGCTAACTTCATCATCAAAGTATGCAGATCTTTGACTCAACCCCAAGAGAGAACACAGATGAATTTGGAAATGGAATGGAAAAGACTTAATGAATGAACCCAGACAAAACTAATCTGAGTCATTGCTCTATAAATGAAAGGATGCAGCCCTCCTTCAGTGGGTCGCCCTCTAGGAAGGCACTGCATGCCATGATTGTCACATCAGAATGAAATGACAGAGAGAAAGTTTTCTCAATGGGAGGACGACCTTGAATGCATCAAGATCTCTCCTATTTATTGTGTATTCATAGTTCTGACATGTGGTACAGAATAACCAATTCGCGAACGCCACATACATTAAGCCATCCTCCAACTACTATTCATTCCTTTCACCATATAAGTCAAGCTTCTCTTTGGGTAATAAACAGAAGCTACATTCCTTGCCTTTTCCCTGGAAAGGAATGAGTGAGGCATGTATTTCCTTATATGGAAGTTCTATAGGTTTTTCTTTATATTGCATACCAAGTCCATACATGGTCTTGATTCTGCAGGATGCTTATTCAGCCTAGACTTTGCTGCCTGCCTTTCCATAGAGGCAGAATTAAAGTTTTATTCAGCACATGATTTAGGCTTAAAACATCACTCTCCAGCAATATTTTATTCCCAAATTCCAGTGCTTAAAAACCTATGATTACAACATATAAAAGGACATTTTTATGCAGTACTGTTGGTCCCCAACTTACGACTATGGTTGAGTCCAAAATACATATTACACATTGTCTACTATATAAACTATATGTGTATGTACACATACGTACACACAGCTCTTCTAAAATTATACACATTCAACCTCATTTATTCCAATAGGAAAAATGTACCCAGAGCCCAGAAGGGGGGGAAAAGAAAAAAAAATCAAAATTTTTCTACCGGTTCTGCATATTTGACCAAACTTTTTCTACCAGTTCTGCGTACCTAACCGTACCTATAGAAACCCATCACTGGAACCAGCCCATCACACCAACAAGGCAAAGACCCAAATGTGCTTTTTCAGAAGGCAACTGGGCTTCCTGGTTTTTCTTTGAAGGCGTTTCGCTTTCTTATCCAAGAAGCTTCTTTAGCTCTGACTGGATGGTGGAGAATGGAAGGTCTTCCAACCCCAACCCCCCCCCCCCCCGAAAGTCCAGTTGCCTCTTGAAAAAAACCCCTTTGGGACAAATCATGACCTGGATATGACTGAGCATATACAACAAGCAGAGATATTCCCAACTATGAATAAAAGGATGCCTCTCGTGTCATATCCAGACGACCCACCTGATCATCAAAGCGATAGGTGAGGAATTGCTCTCCTGCGGTGTCTTCTAAGAAACTTCCTTGTGGGGAAAGTACGAATTCAGGCAGGAAGTAAGCGTCTTGCAACTGTTCTGCTGTAGTCTGTAAAAGAATGTAAGACAGTGTGTTAAAGATTCAGAAGAAAGAGGGGGAAAAATCAAACCATTAGAGACAAATAAGAGCACGTTCCTCATGGCAACACTCTACCCACAGCCTTCCATCCTTCTGAGGTCGGTAAAATGCCCTACATGGCATTGGTGCCTGGAGGCTGTTGGGGCCTGGATGGGTGTCAACAAACTCAAACTCAACCCAGACAAGACGGAGTGGCTGTGGGTCATGCCTCCCAAGGACAATTCTATCTGTCCGTCCATCACCCTGGGGGGGGGGAATTATTGACCCCCTCAGAGAGGGTCCGCAACTTGGGCGTCCTCCTCGATCCACAGCTCACATTAGAGAAACACCTTTCAGCTGTGGCGAGGGGGGCGTTTGCCCAGGTTCGCCTGGTGCGCCAGCAGCGGCCCTATTCACAGTCACTCATGCCCTCATCACCTCGAGGCTCGACTACTGTAACGCTCTCTACATGGGGCTACCTTTGAAAAGTATTCGGAAACTTCAGATCGTGCAGAATGCAGCTGCGAGAGCAATTATGGGCTTCTCTAAGTATGCCCATATTACTCCAACACTCCGCAGTCTGCATTGGTTGCCGATCAGTTTCCGGTCACAATTCAAAGTGTTGGTTATGACCTATAAAGCCCTTCATGGCACCGGACCAGAATATTTTCGGGACCGCCTCCTGCTGCACGAATCCCAGCGACCAGTTAGGTCCCACAGAGTCGGCCTTCTTTGGGTCCCGTCGACTAAACAATGTCGTCTGGCGGGACCCAGGGGAAGAGCCTTCTCTGTGGGGGCCCCGACCCTCTGGAACCAGCTCCCCCCTGAGATTAGGATTGCCCCCATCCTCTCTGCCTTTCGTAAACTCCTTAAGACCCACCTCTGCCGTCAGGCATGGGGGAACTAAAACACCTCCCCCTTGCCCATGCTGTTTTGTTGATTGATTGACTGTGTGCCTGTTTTTTATATATATTGGGATTGTTTTATGAAATTACTAATTTTAAATTGTAATTAGATTGGTGGGCATTGGATTTGTTATTGTGTACTGTTTTTTATTATTGTTGTGAGCCGCCCCGAGTTTTCGGAGAGGGGCGGCATATAAATCCAATAAATCTAATCTAAATCTAATTGGACCAGATTACTAATGGGACCATCTTCTGTCTCATGTATCGCAGCGGCCGGTCAGGTCAGGACAAACAGAGTTGGCCTTCTCCAGATCTGGTCAGTCAGACAATGCCGTCTGGCAGGACCTATGAGAAGAGCCTTCTCTGTGGTGGGCCCACCCCTCTGGAATCAACTCCCTCCAGCGATTCGCACCACCCCCACCTTCTCGGCCTTCCACAAGGCCTTAAAAGCCCACCTCTGCCGACAGGCTTGGGGCCACTAAGGTAACACCTATTCCTGGCCGACGACTGAATTTATAATGTGTGATAGGACGAATGTGAATGACTGGTTTTAAGAATTGGGGTTTTAGATTATATTTTAACCTTAGATTTCTTATGTGTTTTTGCACTTATCTCTGTTGTGAGCCGCCCTGAGACTGCAGAGAAGGGCGGCATAGAAATCTATAAATGAATGAGTGAGTGAGTGAGTGAGTGAGTGAGTGAGTGAGTGAGTGAGTGAGTAAATAAGATTGTAGAGGGGCCCTATGCAACTAACGCTGACACTGTAAACCACCCAGAGAGTGCTATAAAAGTGAAATGGGGCGGTATATAAGTCTAAATGTTACTGCCATGAAGCTAATAAATAAATTAAATATTTTCTCCTTTACTGAATACATACAGTGGATCACTGCAAACCATTATACATGCTTCACTTTTAACTGAAAATTATCCATGGAAACCTCAGTCTTTGAGTTTCAGGGTCAACCTGCCCATTTCAGCACAAGACAATATTTTATTTAATACCTCTGAGGGGGGGTCTCTTTGTTTTTCCACTTTGGGGGGAAGGCCAGTCTTGCTGCCATATGTAACATAAGATATAACGTTCCATTGCTATATTTGTCTGTCTGTCTGTCTATTTATTTATTTTGTCCAATGCAAATTGAAAGTTAAAGATAATAAAAACGTGTAGTAGTAAATATCAGGGAAGGGATAGAAGAAGAGATATGAGAATAGAATACATCAATGAAGAGTAGAGGAAGGATATATGAATGGGAAAAAAGATATATAAAATATAGAAGAGACAATTGGACAGGGGACGGAAGGCACACTAGTGCACTTATGCTCGCCCCTTACTGACCTCTAAGGAACCTGGAGAAGTCAACTGTGGAAAGTCTAAGGGGAAAATGTTGGGGATTGGGGGTTGACACCACGGAGTCTGGTAATGAGCTCCACGCTTCAACAACTCGATTGCTAAAGTCATATTTTTTACAGTCAAGTTTGGAGCGGTTGATATTAAGTTTGAACCTGTTGCGTGCTCTTGTGTTACTGCAGTTGAAGCTGAAGTAGTTGTTGACAGGCAGGAAGTTGCAGCATATGATCTTGTGGGCAATATTTAGATCATGTTTAAGGCGTCATAGTTCTAAGCTTTCTAGACCCAGGATTGTAAGTCTAGTTTCGTAGGGTATTCTGTTTCGAGTGGTGGAGTGAAGGGCTCTTCTGGTGAAATATCTTTGGACCTTTTCTAGGGTGTTGATGTCTGAAATTCGGTGTGGGTTCCACACAGGTGAGCTGTATTCGAGGATGGGTCTGGTGAAAGTTTTGTAAGTTCTGGTGAGTAGTGTGAGATTACCGGAGCAGAAGCTACGTAGGATCAGGTTGACAATTTTAGAAGCCTTTTTGGCGTTATTGTTGCAGTGGGCTTTGGCACTTCGGTCATTTGATATTAGCATTCCAAGGTCTTTTACTGCATTATTTGTCCTTTGTTCCCAGTAAGTTCTGGCTTTAAACTCTATATTTTGCATTAACAACTCTTCCAACCATTAATCTGGTACCAAAAATTTCGGGCTTTTTAGCAGTCCCACCAAATATGATGAAAAGTCCCTAGCATTGCTTTGCATTTCCAACACATCAATGAAAAGGTTTTGCTCATTTTACTCATTTGACTATAATCAAAATATTTGCTCCAAGTTAGCATGGTTTCTTTCACTTGTTGTGGTCTAACACATGGCAACTCCAAATCTCAACTAGCAAATGCTCTGTCCTTCACATTGGGAAGAAGAATCTGAACTCCAAATACGAACTGAATAATCGAATTATAACTAAAACCCTCATTGTGTATTGGACAAAATAAATAAATAAAAATAAATAAAATAAAATAGCCTGTTCCAGGAGATATTGGTATACTTTTTTTCATCATTTTCTCTCCTGTTCCTAATAGAATTTTATCTAGTTCCATAGACTCTATTTTTATGCCCCAATCTTTCTTGTCTTGCATGTACCGCAATTGTACTTGGCGGTATGCCCACCATTCAAGTTCTATCATTTGTTCATATAATTTTTTTCCTAAACTTCAATTCTCCCCTTTCATTTAATATATCTTTCAATTTTATAACAATAGCAATCTAATAAATGCTATTAAGAATAGAATAACCATATAAGGCAAACGCAAGTAAAGAGCAAGTAATTGCAAGTAATATAAATTGCAAGTAATATAAATATTGCCTGAACACAAAACTTTCCTTTCCAATACATAATACATTTGAACATGGGAAGGATTTCTACAAATTGAAATAAAAACTGTCCTTGGCGGGGGGGAGATGCTATTTTATTTTCATCTCAATACAGGGATCAAATCAGACAGCAATCAACTCCCTACACAACATTATGAAAAACGACAGTATTCTCAATTCCTAAAAAATAATTTGCCACGATATTTTACATCTTGCTTAGAATAATGAAGCAACAGCAATGCAAATCAGAAGGGCCCATATAACATGCTTGAAGATGTCGGTGGTTGTTACGCACTAATTCTAAAGCTGAACATGGATGAAGAGAAGGCTCTTCTCCTGGGTCCCGCCAAACAACATTGTTTAGTCGACGGGACCCGGAGAAGGCCAACTCTGTGGGACCTAACCGGTCGCTGGGATTTGTGCGGCAGAAGGCGGTCCCGGAGGTATTCTGGTCCGATGCAACCATGTGGTGCTACACCAAACAGATACCTAGCAGGTTTTGCAGAGCAGAGAATTCTGCCATTATAAAATTGGCTTTATAATTATGTAATACATTCAAAGTAAATGCCAATTCCTGGAATTCATTAGCTAAACGTTCTTATCCATCAATCATAACCTTTTGCGTTTGGGCACTGCTTAAAACGAGTGTGTTTAAACGAAAATTCTGTTTCACCTACATACGAATTTATAAATGCAAAAACAGATCTGATCTCCCCCCCCACCCCCTGTTCTCTATTTTAACGATCAGAAAGTTAAGCTAACAGAATCTGTCATGGACATCCAGTAATTTGGGCTTTCTTTTTCTTATTCAATTCTCCCATAGCAATAAAAAGTAAATAAACCTTCATCTTAAAAGGTTGCTTCTAGCTTCTCTCTTAAATTTCTGGCAAAGAACATAAACAGGAAAACATCAGGGGCCTTACGAGTAAAACGAAGTTAATGTTCCCTGCGAAGATTTCCATGGAGCGTATAAGAATAAGAAAAAATAGACAAAGATGGGTATTAGTGTCTACAGTTGGAGCTGGGGAGTACCGCCAGTTAGAAGGAGAGATGACTAATACCCCTGATGAAAGACATAAACCACAGAGAAGCTACCAGCAGAGTTATCCCGAGCACTTTTTATCTTTTGCTAGTGACCCCGACAGCCGGAGCAGAAAGCAGAAACCAAAAATCTACTGAAGTGATTCCACAAGGAACACTATATATGCTCGATTTATCTTTGAAGAATGGACTGCCGCAGTAAAAAAGAAATAAAATATAAATAAGATGAAGATCGTACGTGGAAAGATGCGATCAGAATTTAGATTTATGGGCTGCCGAACAAAAGATGCTTGAGAAATTGTACAGTCTAATCTGAACAGGGTAGAAATGGAATGGAGTGGAATGGAATGGAATTTGGTGATTATTGAAACGGATGTCCAAGTGCCACCTCTGTGTTGGTTGAGGCAGGCAGGATTCCCTTGGATCCCATTTGTTGGGGGTCAAGGGAAAGGGAGGGTCTTGCCTTCTCTTTCTGCTCAAGATCCCTATGGACAAGTGGTGGGCCACTGTGTGACACAAAATGCTGGACTCGATGGGTTTTGGCCTGATTCAGCATGGCTCTTCTTAGGTTCTTATATTCTAATAGAATGGAATGGAATGAAATTATTATTTTTAAATTATTATTATTTATTAAATTTGTATGCCCGTAGACTCGGGGCGGCTCACAACAATAGTGGCAATACAATGGATATATGTTTATCCCAGGCATGTTTAAACACAGTAACCGAATTTAAACATGCCTGGGATAAACATATATCCATTGTAAGATAAAATACAGGAAATAGTATAAGGGCAGACTAGATGGACCATGAGGTCTTTTTCTGCCGTCAGTCTTCTATGTTTCTATGTTTCAATATGTAATACAAATCTAATAATTTAAACTAAAAACCCATACTGTAATTTAAAAACATGCACATAACACACCATACATAAACAATATAGGCCTGGGGAAGTTATTTCAGATTCCCCATGCCTGACGGCAGAGGTGGGTTTTAAGGAGTTTACGAAAGGCAAGGAGGGTGGGGGCAATTCTAATCTCAGGGGTTAGCTGGTTCCAGAGGGTTGGGGCCGCCACAGAGAAGGCTCTTCCCCTGGGACCCACCAGACAACATTGTTTAGTCGATGGGACCCAGAGAAGGCCAACTCTGAGGGACCTAATCGGTCGCTGGGATTCGTAAGGCAGAAGGCGGCCCCGGAGATATTCTGGTCTAATGCCATGAAGGGCTTTATAGTTCATAACCAACACTTTGAATTGTGACCGGAAATTGATCGGCAACCAATTCAGACTGCGGAGTGTTGGTGTAACATGGGCATACTTTGGAAAGCCCATGATTGCTCTCGTAGCTGCATTCTGCACGATCTGAAGTTTCCGAACCATTCTGAATGGAATGGAGTGGAGTGGAGTGGAGTGGAGTGGAGTGGAGTAGAGTAGAGTAGAGTAGAGTAGAATAGAATAGAATAGAATAGAATAGAATAGAATAATTTGTATGGGTGGCAATTTGACTTGATCATTGACCACAAGCTGCTTTGGGGACTCATCGCAGGCAACCACCCCACGCCTGCCTCGCTATCACCCAAGATGATTCGGTGGGCCATTTTCCTGGCTGCCTATAGCTACCAGCTAATCCATCTAGGATATTCCTTAAATGGAATATTATTACCTAGGATAGTATAATCCTTGACAGAGAAGAGGCTCGCGATCCAAATAGGATCACAATTGGTGCACCAGGCAAACCTTTACAAAGGTCCCCTTGGCTACAGCTGTTAGATGTTGTTCTAATTTAAGATGTGAGTCTAGGAGGACACCCAAATTGCAAACCAGCTTGGAAGGGGATAATTTCTAACACACACACACACACACACACACACACAAACCAAAGATGGATCCTCGGTATAATATTTTGGGGGCAAAGGTCACAGCCACTCTGTCTTGTCAAGGTTTAGTTTGAGCATCTTTCCTCCCATCCAGTCCCTCCTAATTGATGAACCCATCCTACCTGTTCTGTCGGGCTCTCTGGTAGACTCCTCCCAAAAATTCACAGGTACAAATTTCAGACACACACACGTTTGAAAATTCAAAACAATGTTCTTTATAATGAAAATTCACTTAAACTAAGCCCTCTTTTGGTATAGCAAAGAGCACTGGTCTCCAAACAAACTGGTAATTGGTACAAGTCCCTTATCAGTTCTGTGATACTTAGCTTGCAGCTGTGAGGCCATTCACAGTCCTTCTTCTTTCACAAAGTGAAACACACTTTGCTCTGGTTTAGTTTCAAAGCGGGGGAAAATCAGCACACAAAAAGTCAAAGTCAGTAAAGCAGTCACGAAACACAACGATCAGATAATCCTCCACAATGGCCAAACCCACAGGCTGCTCTTTATAGCAGTCTCACTAATTACCACAGCCCCACCCAACCACAGGTGGCCTCATTTTCTTTGATAATAATCTCTCAGTTGTTGTTGCCTATGCATTGCTCTCAGCATGCGTGGCTGTATCATTAACTCTTGTTCTGAATCCAAGGAGGAGCTAGATAATTGATCTCCTTCTGAGCTATCTGCCACACTCTCCTCCTCCCTGTCACTCATGTCTTCTTGGTCAGAGGAGCCTTCATCAGCAGATTCCACCGGGGGGGGGGCAAAACAGGCCTGCAGCATGTGGATGTCTCCCCCACATCCACAGTCCTTGGGGCAGGAGCTGGGCCAGAGCTAACCACAACACCTACCCTTAAAAAAAAAGCCTGCAGAATATTTCAGAATTGATCATGTAACTAAAAGAGACTGACCAATATATTTAAAGACTTGCTGACGTTACCTGGTTTGGGTAATGAAATGTCCCAAACCCTTTGTTTCAACCCTGAGCTACAAATATTCTCCTTTATCAGCCTTTATTTATTAACTTGTCAAAAGAGCAGCTAGATATTTATAAGGCGGGTAATGGAAAAGAAATCTCCCACCTGGGAAAATAAGTCTATTACCGGATTAGATGGCTGGAGCACGGTATCTTTAGGTAAAACAACTCAAATAGAATATAAATGGATTTAGGCAGGAATGCCAACCTTTAGTGAATTACTTGAATAATAATCCTGTTTCTGGCAAAGCAGGCTCAATTTAAATAGCAATCCACTTCCTTTAACATGGGATGAAAGTAAAGACAGGATCTAGAGTACCATAGTTGGTTGGTGGAAGAGATTATTTTAAAAGTCAAGGTTGTCTTTTATTTTTTAACTTGGATAAACATTTTAAAATCTGAACCAAAGATAAAAGGCTTGCCTCTGTCACAGTTGCACTGTGATTTAAATGATATAGAACATATACCCTTAGAATTTAAGGCAAGTGTGGTGATTTGTATTTAAAAAGAGCATTAGGCTAGAAATTAGGAGAGTGTAAGTGTTTTGACCTAGGCTTCCTGATAAATAATACAGCACAAACAGCATCCCCCAAAACCTCTTTTATTTTAACAGCTGGGAATTATGTTCATTCCCAGCCGTAATAAGTCCCAAACAATATTAATGACTCTGACAGACGTCTTTTGGAAGATTGCTGATATCACCAACCTTTATCTCTCTTTATCTCTCCTGACACACTGCCAAAGACCAATTAGCAAGGCATTATCATTAAGTTATAGGTTATGACCTATAAAGCCCTTCATGGCACAGATTATCTCAGGGACTGCCTTCTGCTGCACAAATCCCAGCGACCAGTTAGGTCCCACAGAGTGGGTCTTCTCCGGGTCCCGTCAACTAAACCATGTCGTTTGGCGGAACCCAGAGGAAGAGCCTTCTCTGTGGCGGCCCTGGCCCTCTGGAACCAACTCCCCCCAGAGATTAGAATTGCCCCCACCCTCCTTGCCTTTCGTAAGCTTCTTAAAACCCACCTCTGCCGCCAGGCATGGGGGGACTGAGATATTCTTTCCCCCTAGGCCTTTACAATTTTATGCATGGTATGTTTGTATGTATGTATGGTTTTATAATAAGGGGTTTTTAGTTGTTTTAGTATTGGATTGTTACATGCTGTTTTTATTATTGTTGTTAGCCGCCCCGAGTCTGCAGAGAGGGGTGGCATACAAATCCGATAAATAGATAGATAGATAGATAGATAGATAGATGGATGGATGGATGGATGGATGGATGGATGGATGGATGGATGGATGGATGGATGGATGGATGGATGGATGGATGGATGGATGGATGGATAGATAGATAGATAGATAGATAGATAGATAGATAGATAGATAGATAGATAGATAGATAGATAGATAGATAAATGTTGTACCTCATGATTCTCAATAAATATACCCTTTATTTTATGTACACTGAGAGCATCTGCATCAAGACAAATTCAATGTGTGTCCAGTCACACTGGGCCAATAAAAAATTCTGTTCTATTCTATTCAAACTGAAACACAGAGTCAGAACTGAAAATGCTCAGACACAAAGTGAACTAATCTGCTTCCTGCAACAACCACATCCTCTTGCTCCAGTTTTATAGCTTATGGGAGGAAAGCATTGTATTAGGAGCTATCGTGGGCATGCGCACCCATTTGGCACCCGAGCAAAAAAAGCTTCGCTATCACTGGCTTAAGTAACCTCACGACTAACAAGTCTTAGTCGTGAGGTTTTGTTTGTTTTATATATATATTGTATTTTTTACTGTTTATATGTGCCGGTCGTTCCGAAACAGACTCGGAACGGCTAACAACAGTTATAAATACAACAGTAGTAAAAAAACCAGTAAAAAATACAACAATAAGATCAACAGTATAATAAAAATGATAATATCATAGGCCTGCCGGAAAAGCCCGGTCTTAAAAGCTTTCCAGAAGACCGGTAGGAAGGAGATTCCACAGAGATTCCACATACTTACCAGAGCTTACAAAACTTTTGCCAGACCCATCCTCAAATATAGCTCATCTGTTTGGAACCCATATCGCATCTCAGACATCAACACCCTTGAAAATGTCCAAAGATACTTCACCAGAAGAGCCCTTCACTCCTCCACTCGAAACAGAATACCCTATGAGACTAGACTTTCAATCCTGGGCCTAGAAAGCCTAGAACTAAGACACCTTAAACAAGATCTAAGTATTGCCCACAAGATCATATGCTGCAACGTCCTGCCTGTCGGCGACTACTTCAGCTTCAACCACAACAACACAAGAGCGCACAACAGATTTAAACTTAATATTAACCACTCCAAACTTGACTGTAAAAAATATGACTTCAGTAATCGAGTTGTCGAAGCGTGGAACTCATTATCGGACTCTATAGTGTCATCCCCAAACCTCCAACAATTTACCCTTAGATTATCTATGGTTGACCTATCCAGATTCCTAAGAGGTCAGTAAGGGGCGAGTACAAGTGCACTAGAGTGCCTTCCGTCCCCTGTCCTATTGCTCTCCTATATCTCCTATACCTTTCTTCTATTCCTATATCTCTTCTTCTATTCTTTCATTGATATGTTCTATTGCTATATCTTCTTTCTATTCTTTCTTAGATATATTTTACTATGGGTATCTCCTCTACAACCTTCATCATGTATTTTACTATGTGTATGTATATATATATACCCACTAAAACCCTCATTGTGTATTGGACTAACTAACTAACTAACTAACTAACTAACTAACTAACTAACTAAGTAAATAAATAAATAAATAAATAAATAAAATCGGAGCCGCCACAGAGAAGGCTCTTTCCCAAGGTCCCACCAACTGCCATTTTTTGACGAACAGGACCTGGAGAAGGCCGACTCTGTGGGCCCCTTATGCTGGGGCAGGAGCTGGGTGAGAAGTTACCTATCTTCTTCCCATTCATCTTGCAAAAGGCACGATGCTTCTACTCATTATAAAAAGAAGAAAAAAGTGGGAATGCTCTTACAGCCAAACTAGCTCTTCCTACAGGAGGAAGGACCTACTTAGGCAAATGAATAACAGAGCATTGTGAAAAGTGACTGGGTAGAATCCCAAACCAGCTGAAAATTGTTCAGCCCTTCAGCCCATCCCCACCCAGGGGAAGA
Organism: Erythrolamprus reginae; assembly: GCF_031021105.1. Taxonomy (NCBI): domain Eukaryota; kingdom Metazoa; phylum Chordata; class Lepidosauria; order Squamata; family Dipsadidae; genus Erythrolamprus; species Erythrolamprus reginae. The sequence continues at coordinate 11,714,426 of NC_091959.1, read as the reverse complement.
TATCTAAACACACAAGCTCGGATTTTCTCAGCAGAAACAGAGGGTTCAACCCTTTAAGTCAGTTCGCTCCCTCCACCCACGGAGTTCTGGTTGGCTGCCCTGCTCACCAACCCCAAATGACCCTGTATATGTGAGGCTCAACTGCAAACGCAGGGCCATTGTTCCCAGCGACCGATTCGGTCCCACAGAGTGGGCCTCCTCCGGGTCCCGTCAACTAAACAATGCCGGTTGGCGGGCCCCAGGGGGAGAGCCTTCTCTGTGGCGGCACCGGCCCTCTGGAACCAACTCCCCCCGGAGATCAGAACTGCCCCTACTCTTCCTGCCTTCCGTAAACTCCTCAAAACCCACCTTTGCCGTCAGGCATGGGGAAACTAAACATCTCCCCGTGGGCACGTTGAAGTTATATATGGTATGCTTGTATGTGTGTATGTTAGTATAGGGGATTTTCTTAAATTTATAATATTTTAATTAATTGGATTGTATTGGATTGTTTTTCACTTGTTGTGAGCCGCCCCGAGTCTTCGGAGAGGGGCGGCATACAAATCCAAATAATAAATAAATAAAAATAAATAAACACCATTGCAACTTTTCATAACATTTCGGACATAAACACTCTAGAAAATGTCCAGAGATACTTTACTAGAAGAGCCCTCCACTCCTCCACTTGCAACAGAACCCCCCTACGCAACTAGACTCACAATCCTAGGTTTAGAAAGCTTAGAACTATGTCGCCTTAAACATGATCTAAGCAAAGCCTATACAATCATCTGCTACAACGTCCTTCCTGTCAACAACTACTCCAGGTTCAACCACAACAACACATGAGCACACAACAGATTCAAACTTAAAGTAAACCGCTCTAAACTCGACTGCAGAAAATACGACTTTAGTAACTGAATAGTTGATGCATGTAACTCACTACCTGACTCTGTAGTATCATCACCTAACCCCCAAAACCTCTTTCTTTCTTTGTTTCTTTGTTTCTTTTTCTTTCTTTCTTTCTTTCTTTCCTTCCTTCCTTCTTTCCTTCCTTCTTTCCTTCCTTCCTTCTGTCCTTTCCTTCCTTCCTTCCTTCCTTCCTTCTTTCCTTCCTTCCTTCCTTCCTTCTTCCTTCCTTCTTTCCTTCCTTCCCTCCTTCTTTCCTTCCTTCCTTCCTTCTTTCCTTCCTTCTTTCCTTCCCTCCTTCCTTCCATCTTCCTTCCTTCCTTCCTTCCTTCTTTCCTTCCTTCCCTCCTTCTTTCCTTCCTTCCTTTCTTTGATTTTTATGCTGCCCTTCTCCTTAGATTCAGGGCAGCTTACAACGTGTTACTTTTTAACCAGAGCCAGCATATTGCCCCCACAATCCGGGTCTCACTTTACCCACCTCAGAAGGATGGAAGGCTGAATCAACCTTGAGCCGGTGATGAGATTTGAACCGCTAACCTGCAGATCTAACAGTCAGCTTTAGTGGCCTGCAGTACAGCACTCTACCCCCTGCGCCACCTCAGCTCTATATGCCGACTAACTGTATGCTATGGTTTTTGTTAGCTATCGCCAGCTTACTTTGACTGTTAGTAGTTCAGATTCTTGTAAATTCAATTCAATTCAATTTATTAGATTTGTATGCCGCCCCTCTCTGAAAACTCGGGGCGGCTCACAACAACGATAAAAACAATATTACAATGGCATAAATCTAATATTAAAAATAACTAAAGACCCTATCATAATTAAAAACCAAACAGCACATACATACCAAACATAAATTTATTTATTTATTTATTTATTTATTTATTTATTTGTTTGTTTGTTTGTTTGTTTGTTTGTTTGTTTATTTATTTATTTTTTAGATTTGTATGCCGCCCTTCTCCGCAGACTCGGGGCGGCTCACAACAAAGTGAAAACAATTTACAACAAATCTAAATGATAGATTATAATGAGCCTGGGGAAAAGATGTCTCAAATCCCCCATGCCTGGCGATATAGGTGGGTCTTAAGTAGTTTATGAAAGGCAAGGAGGTTGGGGGCAGTTCTAATCTCCGGGGGGGAGTTGATTCCAGAGGGCCGGGGCCGCCACAGAGAAGAACTTTAGTGCACAATAAACCTATATCTATTCATCCAAACTGCCTGGACTTTTGATTTTCTGAAGTTGACATGCATGTCATCTAATGCCTACAAGCTGATCAGAACTTATTATTTTTAAAGTGCAGTTAAAGAAGAATGTTCCATTGCATGGCTCAAAGTTAGATCACAGATGTCTGGATACGATTAGATTTGAAAGAACAATTTCACCACTCTTTAGTTTTGCTTCTTCACCAACACTATTATCATCCCCAACACACTGTTAAAAGTATCATTACTCCAAGCTGCCTAGCAACACTGACAATGCAAAGTGAATTTCAAGCTACTACCACAATGCTAATATAAAAGATCATTCTTTCATTGTCATCTGTTTCATAAAACGCCTTTATCCAATTTCTCTGGACAGCTGGGTCATAATATTTCAAGTTTATGTATACATACGTAGAGGAAATGCATTAAGCAGAAATTTAAAATAGGCTTTGGGGATTCAGTGGGTGATTTTGAGCCAGTTCCTTTTCCACTTCATTCAGAACTGGTAGAAGAGAAGAGGAGGGGTCCATCCAACATACTTTGCTCTAAATTAAATTAATAGTAATAAATCATCGTCAACCAAGCTAATCGTTCACAGCCAAGAGTTGTTATCCAGACGCTGCAATTGTCCAAAGCAGAATTTTGGTAACTATTACTGGGTAAAATAATTAGTGTGTGGCATTTTGCCCAGAAAACTCTGGTTGTAGACTTGGGTTCTCAAAGGTTGTGTTTTGTTTTGCCCCAGTTCTTCTTTCGTTCACCGCTGCATATGGGTATCAGATGACTCACCCCCCACCCCCAAATGCCCAATCCAGACAGAATTGGACCCACGCCATACATGTTCTTCTGTCCTTTGGTTTGTCCTGAGCTTATGGAGGCAAAGATATTGAGGGCTTTGGAGACAAGCAAAACAGATTGCTGCATAACCTAAGTATTTAAAAAGACCAACAGAGGCCAGGCAAGTCTCTCCAACTGGCAATGGATGCCAAAATTTGGGGAGACTCTAGAATTAATTGGCCAGCTCTCAAAAACCCAGGCTGTTTCCTGATTAGCTGTAGGCTTTTGACATTCCTCAATGCACCGCACCCCTTTAATAGACACAACGTTTTCTGGTTCCTTAAAAAATACTTTTCTCTTTGGATGTTCTACAACTGCTTTCAGTACTCACTCCAAGAATTCTTCATGACCCACAATAACTCAAGAAGCTTAGCACTCATACGTTTTTGTGGCAGCCATAGGTAATTTTCAGGAAAGAATATGCCATAGGTCATATGTGAAGGTTGTGAATGCCCCAACTCTGGACATTTTCAAGAGGAGATTGGACTGCCATCTGGCTGGGGAGGTATAGGATTTCCTCCTTGAGCAGGACTTGATGACCTGCAGGGTCCCTTTCAACTCTAGTAAAATAGATAGATAGATAGATAGATAGATAGATAGATAGATAGATAGATAGATAGATAGATAGATAGATAGATAGATTAGATAGATAGATAGAGAGAGAGAGAGAGAGAGAGAGAGAGAGATTAGATAGAGAGATAGATAGAGAGAGAGAGAGAGAGAGAGATAAGAGAGAGAGAGAGATAAGAGAGAGAGAGAGATAAGATAGATAGATAGATAGATAGAGATAGATAGATAGATAGATAGATAGAGATAGATAGATAGAGATAGATAGAGATATATAGATAGATTAGATAGATTAGATAGATAGATAGATAGATAGATAGATAGATAGATAGATAGATAGATAGATAGATAGATAGATTATATATATATTTCTGGACTCCCCCTTCCACCGTATTCTCAATATCGTTCCGTTTTTTCCTTCTTCATTCTCTCTAGATCCCTTAAACTGGTAGATTGCTGAAGTTGTGGTAGCCTCTGGCTGCTAGACTAACCTGTTCAATGGTTTAAGAAGAAGAACTTTTTGTGATCCGTTCCAAAAGAGATTCTAGGCACTTGGCAGGTAGAGAAGATTGATTGATTGATTGATTGATTGATTGATTGATTAGATTTGTATGCCACCCCTCTCCTAAGACTCGGGGTGGCTCACAACAGCAATAAAAACAATATAGCAGTGGAACAAATCTAATATTAAAAACATGTAAAACCCTATCATTATTTTAAAATTATTTAAACATTATTTAAGGGCCTCAAGTTTGCTTTTTAATCAATAACAGGCAGTCAAGAAGTGAAGCAGGGATGAGGTTCAACAACCGATTAAAAAGAAGAACTACGAGAGTCTTCTGTATTAGAAGTACCAAAGAAAACTCATTCACGACATCTTAATTGGATGAAATGATAAATCACACGGCAAAAATTTTAACCAAGATACCTCAAACAGGTTAACTTACAAAAGGCATCCAAAATCCAGAACTGTGGAATTGAAATTTGGCAAATTTTATAGAACATTTTATGACATAAGCCTTTTTCAACATGTGATTGCATAATACAAAATGTCATAAAACATCTGCTGATGTTTGACTGTGCTACATATTTATTTATTTATTTATTATTTATTAATCAGATTTGTATGCCGCCCCTCTCCTCAGACTCGGGGCGGCTAACAGCAATAATAATACAATGTAAGCAAATCTAATATTTAAGTTAATTTAAAACCCCAATTTAGAAACCAATCATACATACTGACATACCGTGCATAAATTTTATAAGCTTAGGGGGAAGGAAAGTCTCAATTCCCCCATGCCTGACGACAGAGGTGGGTTTTAAGGAGCTTACGAAAGGCAAGGAGGGTGGGGGCAATTCTGATATCTGGGGGGAGTTGGTTCCAAAGGGCCGGGGCCGCCACAGAGAAGGCTCTTCCCCTGGGTCCCACCAAAGGTCATTGTTTAGTTGACGGGACCGGGAGAAGGCCAAATCTGTGGGACCTAACTGGTCACTGGGATTCGTGCGGCAGAAGGCGGTCCCGGAGATATTCTGGTCCGGTGCCATGAAGGGCTTTATAGGTCATAACCAACACTTTGAATTGTGACCGGAAACTGATCGGCAACCAATGCAGACTGCAGAGTGTTGGTGTGACATGGGCATACCTGGGGAAGCCCATGATTGCTCTCGCAGCTGCATTCTGCACGATCTGAAGTTTCCGAACACTTTTCAGAGGTAGCCCCATGTAGAGAGCGTTACAGTAGTCGAGCCTCGAGGTGATGAGGGCATGAGTGACTGTGAGCAGTGACTCCCGGTCCAAATAGGGCTGCAACTGGTGCACCAGGCGAACTTGGGCAAACGCCCCCCTCGCCACAGCTGAAAGATGTTTCTCTAATGTGAGCTGTGGATCGAGGAAGACGCCCAAGTTGCAGACCCTCTCTGAGTGGGTTAGTGAGTCCCCCCCCCCAGGGTAATGGACGGACAGATGGGATTGTCCTTGGGAGGCAAAACCCACAGCCACTCCATCTTATCAGGGTTGAGTTTGAGTCTGTTGACACCCATCCAGACCCCAACAGCCTCCAGGCACCGGCACATCACTTCCACTGCTCATAGTTCAACATGGGCTATTTTCAAGGAAGAGACATCTCTGAAATTTGTCTGTGAATTTTAAATATTTTTTCCCCAGGGAATGAACTGCATTAGAAGCTCTGCCAAAAGCTTCCAATGCAGTCAAAAGATAAATTGGACAAAATGTACCCATCTATACAACCAAATTGTTGGAAATGAAATCGGACACAAGAGACATTCTACCATTTGTGGTGGACTTGTCCCGATGCAAAGAAATATTGGGGGGAGGGATTCAAAATTGGATTGAGGAAATAACAGAACAAAAAATTGAATTAAGATCAGAACTATTTCTTTTGGGAATAATGGAACAAAATATGAGTAAGAAGATTTATTATATCATGCCACAGATAACAAGGGCGGCAAGAATTATATTCGCACAGAATTGGAAAAAAGACAAGAATCCCTCGAACGCTTTGATTGTGAAAAAGGTGCTAGAACGTGCAGAAATGTGAAAACTAACTATGGAATTAAGAGATGAGGGTACTATAAAATTTGGGATAGATGGTATGATTGGCTCGAAAAGAAAAGTAAAATTAATGTGTGAATTAGGATAGAAATGAAATGTCATAAAAATGTGATAAAAAGGAAAAAAAGTGTGACATATGTAACCTTAAACCTTAATGGTAATGTATATAATGTATATAAAACTATAAAATTATGGGATAATAGGTAATAGCGTACATAATGAATAGGTAAAGATAAAAATGGTTAGCTATAAAACAATAGCCATAGTTAAGAGAATGTAGAACTGGGAAGAAATTTCTGATGACAAAAAGCTGTATCCATGGAATTATACTGCTCAATAAAATAAATGGAGCATTCAAACAACACATCCTAGATCTGAATAAATGAAATATCCTCATTGAATACTTCCTTCTGTACAAAGTTGAATGTGTACAACAGCATGCGGAATTGATTGTCAATCAGTGTTGCTTCCTAAGTGGACAATTTGATTTCACAGAAGTTTGATTTACTTGGAGTCATATTCTGTTGTTTAAGTGTTCCCTTTATTTTTTTTTGAGCAGTGTATATTCTATCTATATGTGTTTGTTTTGTATGTTGTTTTGTTTTTAACTTGTAAAATTGCAATAAAAAGTATTTTTTAAAAAAAAAGAAGCTCTGCCATTGACAAAGAATCTGGTAAGGAAATATCTCTGAAAGGCTGACTTGAGGGATTGTGGGTTGTTTAGTAGTTAGATTAGATTAGATTAGATTAGATTAGATTTATTGGATTTACATGCCGCCCCTCTCCGCAAACTCGGGGCGGCTCACAACAATAATAAAAAACAGTACATAATAACAAATCCAATGCCCACCAATCTAATTACAATTTAAAATTAATAAATTAATAAAAACAGTCCCAATAAATATAAAAAACAGGCACACAGTCAATCAGTCAAATGGCAAAAACAACATGGGCAAGGGGGAGATGTTTTAGTTCCCCCATGCCTGACGGCAGAGGTGGGTCTTAAGGAGTTTACGAAAGGCAGGGAGTGTGGGGGCAATCCTAATCTCAGGCAGGAGCTGGTTCCAGAGGGTCGGGGCCCCCACAGAAAAGGCTCTTCCCCTGGGTCCCGCCAGACGGCATTGTTTAGTCGACGGGACCCGAAGAAGGCCGACTCTGTGGGACCTTACCGGTCGCTGGGATTGGTGCGGCAGGAGGCGGTCCCGAAGATATTCTGGTCCGGTGCCATGAAGGGCTTTATAGGTCATAACCAACACTTTGAATTGTGACCGGAAACTGATCGGCAACCAATGCAGACTGCGGAGTGTTGGTGTAACATGGGCATATTTGGGAAAGCCCATAATTGCTCTCGCAGCTGCATTCTGCACGATCTGAAGTTTCCGAACACTTTTCAAAGGTAGCCCCATGTAGAGAGCATTACAGTAGTCGAGCCTCGAGGTGATGAGGGCATGAGTGACTGTGAGCAGTGAGTCCCGGTCCAAATAGGGCCGCAACTGGCGCACCAGGCGAACCTGGGCAAACGCCCCCCTCGCCACAGCTGAAAGGTGTTTCTCTAATGTGAGCTGTGGATCAAGGAGGACGCCCAAGTTGCGGACCCTCTCTGAGGGGGTCAATAATTCCCCCCCCCCCCGGGTAATGGACGGACAGATGGAATTGTCCTTGGGAGGCAAGACCCACAGCCACTCCGTCTTGTCTGGGTTGAGTTTGAGTTTGTTGACACCCATCCAGGCCCCAATAGCCTCCAGGCACCGGCACATCACTTCGACTGCTTCGTTGACTGGACATGCACAATAGTTAAATTATAGATAACCTTGCCATAAAATGTGACACAGAGAGAGAGAGAGAGAGACAGAGACAGAGACAGAGGAGGTTTTTGAAAAGAGATTAGGTAATAACATGGAACATAGGAGACAATGTGCCTGTTGACCACATCCATGTTCCAAAGAATGCTCCACTCACAGGAGAACACAAGCAAATGCTTTTACAACCTAGCCGGCCACTTTGGGACCTCAATGCCAGACAGGATGGGCCTCTGACCCAACTGGAGGTTTGTGTCTTACCTTTGTATCACCTGGAAAAAATCCCGACTCCTTCCCGTGTTATTGTTAACTCTTTGGGGAATAAGAAATTCTTGCAGCTATAAGGTAAGGCTTGAAAGAATAACAGCAAAGGAGCTGAAAGTTAATTACAGAGATCAAATAAGTACTGCTGGAGAAAGCACTATGTTCACTTGATGAAAGGGGAGAAAGACATGGATTTATTATTATTATTTTTTTGCACCGTTGAGCGGGAGGAATAAAGCAAGGATGAGAAATTCAAAAAGAGAGTGAATCGCTTCTTCGGCTGCTTGCCTATGAGTATTTGTCAAATTAATGTGTGTTACAGGTCCACTCAGATATGGTCGCCTGTATGTCTGGTTGGATTTTTATATTTTTTTTAACTCTGAAATGCCTGGAAGGGGTCAAAGATTGTCATCACGTGCTTCTACCTGAAGAAGACCAACAGAACTGTTGAACAAATTGGTTTTGGCATTTGCAAAATTTAGATACAGGGCTAAAGGCTGCTGCCTTATTTTAAGCCAGTAGATAATAAGGACATAAAAGATGTTGGTATTGTACATAAAATATTCTTAGGAAAAAAATTGCCCCCTCTGATAGAACAGATATCTCCCTCAAATACTGAAATACAGTAGTACCTCTAGATACGAGCTGCTCCACATGCGAGTAGTCCAAGTTACGAGCCACGACGGGAGAGAAATTTCTGTTCGACACCCGAGCTCAAATTCGGGATACGAGCCGAGCTTCCACTAGGTGGCGCAAGAATCCTTGCTTCTGGTTATCTCGGCGGGGAAAAACAAAGTCTAAAGCCATTTGGTTCCAGATACGAGTTGATCGACATACGAGCTCCGTTCTGGAACGAATTAAACTCGTATCTAGAGGTATTACTGTACTGCTATCGTGTAGCCCATAATTCTGCTTTTCCAATACGCTCAATGTTACAAATATGGTATCTAACATTTCCCTTCTTTGTACATCGGCCTGAACCAACATGAAGCTCGTGTCCCCAAATCTGTACAGATGCCAAAACCAGGAATCCACAACAGAGTACTTAAATAGAATTTGTAGTCTCCTGTAATAAGGACACAGGAGATTTCAAGGTGGTTTTTAAAATTGTTCTATACCTGTCACGATACTTGAAATTACGCTGAAGATCCAAACTGTAACCAGAAATATCTAGGCCAGCGATGGTGAACCTGTGACATGGGTGCTGTCGTGTGAGCCGTTGCCCTAGCTCAGCTCAAACGTGCACGTGTCCAGCTGATTTTGGGCTCGCACAATGTCGTTTGGCGGGACCCAAGGGAAGAGCCTTCTCTGTGGCGGCCCCGGCCCTCTGGAACCAACTCCCCCCAGAGATTAGAATAGCCCCCACCCTCCTCGCCTTTCGTAAGCTCCTTTAAACCTACCTCTGCCATCAGGCATGGGGGAACTGAGATATTCTTTCCCCCTAGGCTTCTACAATTTATGCATGGTATGTTTGTATGTATGTTTGGTTTTATAATAAGGGTTTTTAGTTGTTTTAGTATTGGATTGTTACATGCTGCTTTTTATCACTGTTGTTAGCCGCCCCGAGTCCACGGAGAGGGGCGGCATACAAATCCAATAAATAAATAAATACATTTTTGGCTTCCAGAGAGCCTCGGGAGGGGTGGGGGAGGGCATTATTTATTTATTTATTTATTTATTTATTTATTTAATTTATGTATTTTATTTATTTATTTATTTATGTATTTTATTTATTTACTTACTTACTTACTTACTTACTTACTTACTTACTTACTTACTTATTTATTAGATTTGTATGCCACCCCTCTCCGAAGACAGGGAAGCCTTTGGAGCCTGGTGAGGGTGAAAAACGAGCCCACTGGGCCACCAGAAGTTGGTGAACAGGCCATTTTCAGCCTACAGAGGGCTTCTGGAGGTTGGCGGAAGCTGTTTTTGTCCTCCCCAGGCATTGAATTATGGGTGCCAGCACTCGCGCATGCCCCTAAGGGAATAAAAGGTTCGCCATCACTGAACTAGGCTAACCGTAGGAGCTCATGCTAGCTACAACAAAACAAACTCCTTGCAGGTTTCAGAATTGCTGTAAAGTTCACAAAGCAATGCATTTTGAACAAAGGACGAAACCAGAGATGTACAATACGCTGACTCAACGAAGGAGATTTCCAATTTCACGAGCACTTGCTTCACACAAAGCAATGTGTCCACCCGCGGTAAACGGTTTCATTGTTGAGTAAGTCAACAGGAGTCAGAATTCTTAATTGTACAACACATTGCAATTCCAGCATGCCTAATTAAGGCAACTAGGGGGGGAAAAACGAAGGCCGTGGCTGCAAACTGAATTGAATTCCTAATGTGGTTTGTATGAGGAGCACTACATATGACTTCAATGGGCCTTCTGCTGATGGAGGAGTTCAAGAATTACAGTTTTCAGAGCGGCAGCCCTAATCCCACTAAAATCAATGGCTAAGGCTAAGTAGGTATGTCAAGTTAAGTGGTTCGGACCCTGCTAAGAATCCCGAAGAGCTGCCTTTGTTTGCATTTAATTAAGCAAAAATATTTAGAATGAAAGCCCCTCCGTTAGGAGGGCTAAATCCCCCCTGAAAAGGAACCACGGATGGAGCTGCCAGAATCAGCACTAAGCTAATTTTAACGTACAACTGCAGAAATCATTACTTCACATTTAAAGCTCAATTAGAGTTAAGGTCAATTAAGACTGGTCTTGAGTGAAGAATCCTTTAACTACGATAGAACAATAACCCAATCGGGTGTTTTTTAAAAACGAAAGTGCCTCCCAAGTTCAAACAAGAATCACTGGGTAGGCTAAGTGCTCTTTCTCCTGTTTTGAACTCTCTTTATCCCCCCCCCCCAATATATTTTCTTCCATATGTATTGTATATTGGACAAATAATAAATAAAAAAATAAAAAATAAACTGAATAAACTATCTCTCACTGCCAACCCACATTCTGTAAAGCAGGGGTCCCCAACCACCGGGCCGCGGACCAGTACCGGGCCACGGGGCATGTTGCACCGGTCCGTGTAGTCAGCAGCTGCCGGCCCTCATGCCGCCACCCCCCTCCCTCCAGCGCTTCGCCTCCCGCCGGGCAAGAGGCCTCAGGAGGCAGGTTCTGCCGGCCACAGGACGATGGACAGGACAGAGGGGCGGGAAGGACCGAGAGGCTCAAGCCTCTTTTGGCTTCTGCCGCGGGGCGCTTTTGCGTTTTTGGCTGGGGAGAGGCAGGAGGGCCAGCCTGACCCCCTCTCTCCAGCGCTTAGCTCCCGCTGTGCAAGAGGGCTTGGGAGGCAGGTTCTGCCAGCCATAGAGCGATGGCGGTAAAGAGGGGTGGGGAGGACCAGCACCCCCATGCTTAATCCCGCCCCCAACCACACCCCTTTCCGCTCCCACCGGGCCATAGAAAAATTGTCTTGCTGAAACTGGTCCCTGGTGGAAAAAACGTTGGGGACCACTGCTGTAAAGGACCTTGGAATAATAATATCGAATGACCTAAGTGCTAAAGCCCACTGCAACAATATCACCAAAAAAGCCTCTAGAGTTGTCAACCTGATCCTACACAGCTTCTGCTCAGGCAACCTCACCCTACTCACAAGAGCCTACAAAACTTTTGCCAGACCTATCCTAGACTACTGCTCATCTGTCTGGAACCCATACCACATCTCAGACATCAACACCCTTGAAAATGTCCAAAGATATTTCACCAGAAGAGCCCTTCACTCCTCCACTCGAAACAGAATATTCTACGAAAATAGACTAACAATCCTGGGCCTAGAAAGCTTAGAACTATGACGCCTAAAACACGATCTGAGCATTGCCCACAAGATCATATGCTGCAATGTCTTACCAATTAATGACTACTTCAGCTTCAACCGCAATAACACAAGAGCACGCAACAGATTCAAACTTAATACGAACCGTGCCAAACTTGACTGTAAAAAATATGATTTCAACAATCCGGTTATCGAAGCTTGGGACTCACTACCGGACTCAATTGTGTCAACCACTAACCCCCAACACTTCTCCCTTAGACTCTCCACGATTGACCTCTCCAGGTTCCTAAGAGGCCAGTAAGGGGCGTACATAAGTGCACTGGTGTGCCTTTCGTCCCCTGTCCAATTGTCTTTCCTTTCTTTCACCTATCTTATATATACTCTTCCTTTCATATATCCTCTCCTCTAAGTTCACTTTTACCCTCCTTTTATATTATCACATGTCTATTTTCTTCCTATGTATTTATGTATCGGACAAATGAATAAAAAAAATATATCAGGTAGTCCTCAATTTACAACTGCAATTTATTTGTTTATTTATACTTTCTTCAATCCACTTCCGTCTTTCTATCTTAGATGGCTATTCCACCTCTACTACCTCCTTTCTTACTCCTTCTCCCTCCTATACATCCGGAACCGCCTTCTACCGCACCAATCCCAGCGGCCGATAAGGTCCCACAGAGTTGGCCTTCTCCGGGTCCCGTCGACCAAACAATGTCGTTTGGCGTGCCCCAGGGGAAGAGCCTTCTCTGTGACAGCCCCGGCCCTCTGGAATCAACTCCCCCCAGAGATTAGAACGGCCCTCACCCTCCTTGTCTTTTGCAAATTACTCAAGACCCACCTTTGTCGCCAGGCATGGGGGAGTTAAGATATTCCTTCCCCTAGGCCATTACAAGTTATGCATGGTATGTTTGTGTGTGTGTTTGGTTTTTATAATAAGGGTTTTTAGTTGTTTTATTAAATTGGATTGTTACATGTTGTTTTTATCATTGTTGTTAGCCGCCCCGAGTCTGCGGAGAGGGGCGGCACACAAATCCAATAAATAATAATAATAATATAACTATCCTTCCCTTTTCCTTCCTCCTTCTTTCTGCTCTCTCTCTGCTCTCTCCTTTCTCTCCTTCCTTCCTATTTCTCATCCACCCTCTAAATCCTTCCCTAAATCGATATCTCCATTATCATACAGAACAAATTAAAATGTTTCTCTGCCTCTTGCCCCTCATACACATCCCTCTTTTTTCAAAATCTTTTATCCAATATATTTAAATATTAACTTTCAGTATATAAAAACATAGAAACATAGAAGACTGCCGGCAGAAAAAGACCTCATTGTCCATCTAATCTGTCCTTATACTATTTTCTGTATTTTATCTTAGGATGGATATATGTTTATCCCAGGCATGTTTAAATTCAGTTACTGTGGATTTATCTACCACGTCTGCTGGAAGTTTGTTCCAAGGATCTACTACTCTTTCAGTAAAATAATATTTTCTCATGTTGCTTTTGATCTTTCCCCCAACTAACTTCAGATTGTGTCCCATTGTTCTTGTGTTCACTTTCCTATTAAAAACACTTCCCTCCTGGACCTTATTTAACCCTTTAACATATTTAAATGTTTCAATCATGCCCCCCCTTTTCCTTCTGTCCTCCAGACTATACAGATATAGACACGGCTCAAAAATATATATAAAGGGAACACTTAAACAACACAATACTGTATAACTCCAAGTAAATCAGACGTCTGTGAAATCAAACTGTCCACTTAGGAAGCAACACTGATTGACAATCAATTTCACCTGCTGTTGTGCACATTCAACTTTGTACAGAACAAAGTATTCAATGATAATATTTCATTCATTCAGATCTAGGATGTGTTATTTCAGTGTTTCCTTTATTTTTTTGGAGCAGTATATTTTATCTCGTGCTACCTCCTTACCTAATTTTGTCTCCTGGAACTACCAACAGTCAGTTCAATTTAAATCCAGTTTCGTAGCTATTGGCTACACTGCACAGCTAATTATTCTTCCTTATGCTATTTAGATTTGAGTCTCCTTACTTCCTCTCCTTTCATATCTTAACTCATCTTCAATTTGTGGTTGCCTGATCTTGGTTTAACAGGTTGTGTGAATTCAACCACTCTAGTTTATAAATAAATTTTACGCCTTAGTATGTCGAGTAATCCCACACAGTTGTGGGTTTACTCAATAAACTAGGGTTAAGGAAACCACAGCTTAGCATGATGCATGATCAACCAACAGCCAAACCAAATTAATATGGGACTGTTTAGTGTCCAAACCATAATTAAAGCAAAAAAAAATGTTAAAGCCTTGCGAGAGCCACAATATTTCAGAACTGTTATATTTCCATCCATTATACAGACAGAACTCCCTATGCTGTTTATGAATGAATTAAATTAAAACTAGAGATTTGGGTATTGCCAAAATGTAGATCCTAGGTTTTTCTGACACTTTCTCCGAAGTGAAATTCTGCCAGGCTCAAATCTGATGACGTACTTAGCTACACAAAGCTTTAGAAATATGTTTTTTGTTCTCCAGTTCTACTTAGATTAGATTAGATTAGATTTATTGGATTTATATGCCGCCCCTCTCCGCAAACTCGGGGCGGCTCACAACAATGGTAAAAACAATACATAATAACAAATCCAATACCCACCAATCCAATTACAATTTTAAGCTTAAAAATTCATAAAAAACAACCCCAGAATATTAAAAAAACAAGCACACAATCAATCTAACACCAAAACAACATGGGCAAGGGGGAGACGTTTCAGTTCAGAGGTGGGTTTTAAGGAGTTTGCGAAAGGCAAGGAGGGTGGGGGCAATCCTGATCTCAGGGGGGAGCTGGTTCCAGAGGTTCGGAGCCGCAAAAGAGAAGGCTCTTCCCCTGGGTCGCGCCAGACGACATTGTTTAGTCGACGGGACCCGGAGAAGGCCAACTCTGTGGGACCAAACCGGTCGCTGGGATTCGTGCCGCAGAAGGCGGTCCCTGAGATAATCTGGTCCGGTGCCATGAAGGGCTTTATAGGTCATAACCAACACTTTGAATTGTGACCGGAAACTGATCGGCAACCAATGCAGACTGCGGAGTGTTGGTGTAACATGGGCATACTTAGAGAAGCCCATAATTGCTCTCGCAGCTGCATTCTGCACGATCTGAAGTTTCCTAACTTAACATGTGCAATGAATTCATTCTTACAACTCACACGTGGTAAGTGTAGTGGGGGGGTGTTTACTTGAAATACCCTGAGAATTTCACCTTCTCCGACTCCCATCAGATTAACTCAGGATGAGAATGGACTTTGTAGTCCAACGAGATCTGAAGAATTGCCAGTTCATCGCCTGGAGACAATTACGGAGCTGGTACCATTCCTGCAAGAAATATCTCGCTGCTTTTTTTACAGCATTTCTGGGGAAGCGGGAGGTGGAAAACATGGTAAGAGTTGATTTAAATCAAGCAGAAAAAAGAAAACAAGACTGTTGTGGTTAGCTCTGGCCCAGCTCCTGCCTCAAGGACTGTGGATGTGGGGGAGACATCCACATGCTGCAGGCCTGGTTCCTCCCCCCCCCCCCGCGGTGGAATCTGCTGATGAAGGCTCCTCTGACCAAGAAGACATGAGTGACAGGAAGGAGGAGAGTGTGGCAGACAGCTCAGAAGGAGATCAATTATGTAGCTCCTCCTTGGATTCGGAACAAGAGTTAATGATACAGCCATGCATGCGGAGAGCGATGCATAGGCAACAACAACTGAGAGATTATTATCAAAGAAAATGAGGCCACCTGTGGTTGGGTGGGGCTATAAATAGCAGCCTGTGGGTTTGGCCATTGTGGAGGATTATCTGATCGTTTGTTGTGTTTCGTGACTGCTTTACTGACTTTGACTTTTTGTGTGCTGATTTTTCCCTGCTTTGAAACTAGACCAGAGCAAAGTGTGTTTCACTTTGTGAAAGAAGAAGGACTGTGAATTGCCTCACAGCTGCAAGCGAAGTATCACAGAATTGATAAGGGACTTGTACAAATTACCAGTTTGTTTGGAGACAGGTGCTCTTTGCTATACCAAAAGAGGGCTTAGTTTAAGTGAATTTTCATTATAAAGAACATTGTTTTGAATTTTCAAACGTGTGTGTGTCTGAAATTTGTACCTGTGAATTTTTGGGAGGAGTCTACCAGAGAGCCCGACAGAACAGAGACTAAGCTTTTGGCTTCTGAAACGATGAAGATGCCATTGTCCTAAGGTCTTATAAAACCCTTGCCTCCCCTTCATAGTTTCTGATGAAATGGAAATATGTCTTCTTTAGCAAGAAGTAAAATGTAGGTTTGCAGATCAAATAGATCAGAGCCCTTCTTTCCCATTATTAAATTATATGTCTGGGATGGTATAGGGTCTCCTGCACCAGCAGGAGGTTGGACTACAAGACCCGCAGGGTCCCTTCCAATGCAAAATATAAAATAAATTTTTAAAAAAGTTTTATGATTGCTTATTTCTACCCTATGACAATCATTAAGTGTTGTACCGCATGATTCTTGACAAATGTATAGTTTCTTTTATGTGCACTGAGAGCATATTTATTATTTATTTATTGATTGATTGATTGATTGATTGATTGATTGGATTTGTATGCTGCCCCTCTCCAGAGACTCGGGGTGGCTAACAGCAACAATAAAGCAATGTACAATAGTAGTCTGATGTTAGAAATAATTAAAAGCCCATTAATATAAAAAAACCAAACATACATACATACATACCATGCATAGAATTGTAAAGGCCTAGGGGGAAGAGGATCTCAGTTCCCCCATGCCTGACGGCAGAGGTGGGTTTTAAGCAGCTTACGAAAGGCAAGGAGGGTGGGGGCAATTCTAATCTCTGGGGGGAGTTGGTTCCAGAGGGCCGAGGCCGCCACAGAGAAGGCTCTTCCCCTGGGTCCCGCCAAGCGACATTCTTTAGTTGACGGGACCCGGAGATACCCACTCTGTGGGACCTAACTGGTCGCTGGGATGCACCAAAGAAAAATTCCTTGTGTGTCCAATCACACTTGGCCGATAAAGAATTCCATTCTATTCTATTCTATTCTATTCTATCCCAGACTAATGTTTATCCATTCTCTTCTTGAAAACCTGCAGTGATAGACCTACAACATCTGGAGACAAACCCTTGGACTGATTGTTCTCACAGTCAGAAAATTTCTCCTTAGGTCCAGGTTGGTGCTCTCTTTAATAATCCTCCGCCAGTTACTGTTACTATAGAGAAAGCTGGATGGGAGAGTATGGTTAGGCCATTCCAAACAGCAACACATATTTTCTTTTCATTCTGGCATGCTCTCGACAATGCTTAAAATACCTTACTCAAATCATGCTTGCTATGCAGAGGATATGCGCTATAAATAAAATGTGACTTCATAAAAATATACATACTGTTTCTCATAGGAAAGAGAATTCAATAGTTTTCAATAGTTTTTTTTTCTAAAAGAATAAGAATAATTCATTCCCTATACATAGTGCAATGTATTGGCTGATCACATATTGAGAGAGGGGGGAGGAAGAGAGAGAGGGGAGAGAGAGAGAGAGGGAGAGAGAGAAAAAGAGAGGAGGCACAGGAGGAGGAGGGAGAAGGGGAGTGAAAAAGACAGAAGAGGGAAAAGAGAGGAGGAGGGGGAGGAGGAGAGGAGAGAAAAAGAGAGAAGAGAGAGAGGAAAAGAGAGGAGGCAGAGGAGGAGGAGGGAGAAGGGGAGAGAAAAAGACAGAAGAGGGAAAAGAGAAGAGGAGGGGGGAGAAGGAGGGGAGAGAGAAAAAGAGAAGAGAGAGAGGAAAAGAGAGGAGGAGGAGGAGGGAGAAGGGGAGAGGAAAAGAGAGGAGAGGAAAAGAGAGGAGGCAGAGGAGGAGGAGGGAGAAGGGGAGAGAAAAAGACAGAAGAGGGAAAAGAGAGGAGGAGGGGGGGAGGAGGAGGGGAGAGAAAAAGAGAGAAGAGAGAGAGGAAAAGAGAGGAGGCAGAGGAGGAGGAGGGAGAAGGGGAGAGAAAAAGACAGAAGAGGGAAAAGAGAGGAGGAGGGGGGAGGAGGAGGGGAGAGTAAAAAAGAGAAGAGAGAGGGGAAAAGAGAGGAGGAGGAGGAAGAGGAGGGAGAAGGGGAGAGGAAAAGAGAGGAGAGGAAAAGAGAGGAGGAAGAGGAGGAGGAGGAGAAGAAGGATTAAGGGAGAAGGGAGAAGGGGATTGAAGAAGAGAGAAGAAAGAGTAGAAAAGAGAGAAAAGGAAGAGAAGAAGAGAGACAGAAGAGAAAGATTATTATCTCTATTTACAGCGAGACCTCCGAAGAAAGTCTGCTATAAGAAGGATGACTCAGAATTCCCTTTAAATCTAAATTACTCCGCGCTGTGTTACTGCGATTATTTGTATTCAATTTCATTCAAGGGCCATTTTCTTTTTGTTAGCCCAGTTCTTCCCTCTGCCACTTCAAAACCCACCTCAGCAATGATCTAATCTGAACCAACATCATAACATGCTTCTCATATGCAATGGTTTAAACTTGGCCTCGGGCCTTCAATTCTCCTCCATAAACCCAATGCTCAGACTCCGGAGCCAAACAGCTGCTACAAACAAACCTACCCGGATCCAGATTTCTCTCTCTCTCTCTTTTATTTTTTATTTTTTACGAGTAATAAAAGTCCAGCAGAAAGGGGAATGCACAGAGGGCTAAAGGCAAAATGACTCCGCAGTGGGGATGGGAGCATAAGTGCTATCATCGCTGGGAGCTTCCAGATCAAATAACGCCACCTGATATCATGCTCAAATTTAAGCACCGCGAGGCATGGAAAGACTGATAACATCGCGTCAAGTGGATAGGCCCAGTCGTGGTTTTGTTTTTTTGTTTTTTTAATGGGAAGCCTTATTGCCAAATGCAGGAATCAGGAAAGCCAGGCAGTTCGAATTATTATTATTATGGTATTATTATTATTATTATTATTATTATTATTATTATTATTATTATTATTATTATTATTTATTGGATTTGTATGCCACCCCTCTCCGCAGACTCAGGGCGGCTAACAACAATGATAAAAAACAACATGTAACAATCCAATTTAATAAAACAACTAAAAACCCTTATTATAAAAACCAAACATACACACAAACATACCATACATAACTTGTAATGGCCTAGGGGAAGGAATATCCTAACTCCCCCATGCCTGGTGACAAAGGTGGGTCTTGAGTAATTTGCGAAAGACAAGGAGGATGGGGGCCGTTCTAATCTCTGGGGGGAGTTGATTTACAGAGGGCCAGGGCCACCACAGAGAAGGCTCTTCCCCTGGGGCCCGCCAAACGACATTGTTTGGTCGACGGGACCCAGAGAAGGCCAACTCTGTGGGACCCTATCGGCCGCTGGGATTCGTGCGGTAGAAGGCGGTTCCGGATGTATTCTGGCCCAATGCCATGTAGGCCCCTAAAGGTCATTACCAATACTTTGAATTGTGACCGGAAACCAATCGGCAGCCAGTGCAGGCTGCGGAGTGTTGCAGAAATGTGGGCGAATCTAGGAAGCCCCACAATGGCTCTCGCGGCCGCATTCTGCACGATTTGAAGTTTCCGAACACTTTTCAGCGGTAGCCCCATGTAGAGAGCGTTGCAGTAATCGAACCTCGAGGTGATGAGGGCATGAGCGACTGTGAGCAATGACTCCCTGTCCAAATAGGGCCGCAACTGGTGCACCAGGCGAACCTGGGCAAACGCCCTCCTCGCCACAGCCGAAATATGATGTTCCAATGAATATATAACATCTTATTGCAAGCTTAAGCGCTTTACAAGAATCTGAGCTACTAAAGGTCAAAGCAAATTGGTGGTAGATAAAAGTCAATGGAATTCAAGGTGGGTTAGACTTCAGTTTCTTGTGGGCTTCAAGGGACTCGAGACTGCTGACACATTTGACCCCTCCCTCGGACTCATTTTAATTTAATTTAATTTAATTAATTTGACTTCTCTGTCGCCCACTCCTAGTGGGACTCAGGGCGGCTTACAACAGTAAATGATACATACAATAAACAAAGTCAAATATTAGTTAATAAGAACAATAAAACCCTTTTTTAAAAAAACCCTAATGAACTTGGAACACTGACACTGTTTATACATTGGGTTTTTATTTTTTGTAATCTGCCCAGAGTCGCCAAGAGTGAGTGGGCGGCCCTATAAATTTTCTTATTTTATTTTTTTTAAAGTGCGCTACATGGACAGGTTCTCATATACATGTGGACTTTCGGGAATCTCCCGTTAAGAACTGCGGAGAGTAAAATATCATGCCTGGCTCAGCGAAGGGAGGCTAAAATAATTAAATATCTGCCCAGATCCCAGCTGGAAATAAGTTGTGCAAGCTGTAATGTGGTCTGGAACATGGCTGACTTCACTCTGGAATCCCATATCGAAGACAAGTTCTCTGATGGTTCTTCCAGCCGAAGTGTATTTCAAAAAACAGCATTGCTCAAGCGACAAGCCATCCCAGATACATTTCCCCAGAACTTTTTTATTTTTATTTTATTTTATTTTTATTTATTCTTTGTCCAATATACAATACATATGGAAGAGAATAGACATTAAGTAATATATATGAAGATAGGAAGTATGAAGATAGAAAGTAAAAAAGAAGAGAAGTGGATGGGAGGGAGAGGATATATAGTATATGATATAAGAGATAAGGAGAATATATATTATAGATAGATAGATAGATAGATAGATAGATAGATAGATAGATAGATAGATAGATAGATATAGATATAGATATAGATATAGATATAGATATAGATATAGATATAGAAATATAGAAATATAGAAACATAGAAACATAGAAGTCTGACGGCAGAAAAAGACCTCATGGTCCATCTAGTCTGCCCTTATACTATTTTCTGTATTTTATCTTAGGATGGATCTATGTTTATCCCAGGCATGTTTCAATTCAGTTACTGTGGATTTATCTACCACGTCTGCTGGAAGTTTGTTCCAAGGATCTACTACTCTTTCAGTAAAATAATATTTTCTCATGTTGCTTTTGATCTTTCCCCCAACTAACTTCAGATTGTGTCCCCTTGTTCTTGTGTTCACTTTCCTATTAAAAACACTTCCCTCCTGAACCTTATTTAACCCTTTAACATATTTAAATGTTTCGATCATGTCCCCCCTTTTCCTTCTGTCCTCCAGATTCTACAGATTGAGTTCATTAAGTCTTTCCTGATACGTTTTATGCTTAAGACCTTCCACCATTCTTGTAGCCCGTCTTTGGACCCGTTCAATTTTGTCAATATCTTTTTGTAGGTGAGGTCTCCAGAACTGAACACAGTATTCCAAATGTGGTCTCACCAGCATTCTATATAGCAGGATCATAATCTCCCTCTTCCTGCTTGTTATACCTCTAGCTATGCAGCCAAGCATCCTACTTGCTTTCCCTACCGCCTGACTGCACTGTTCACCCATTTTGAGACTGTCAGAAATCATTACCCCTAAATAGATATAGAGATAGAGATAGAGATAGAGATAGAGATAGAGATAGAGATAGAGATAGAGATAGAGATAGATAGATAGATAGATAGATAGATAGATAGATAGATAGATAGAAAGAAAGAAAGATAGATAGATAGATAGATAGATAGATAGATAGATAGATAGATAGATAGATAGATAGATAGATAGATAGATAGATAGATAGATAGATAAGGAGAGAATACGTATGATATTTAAGATAAGGGAAGACAATTGGACAGGGGACGATAGGCACATCAGTGCACTTATATACGCCCCTTACTGGCCTCTTAGGAACCTGGAGAGGTCTTCTTGCCATGAAGATCGGAATGGGTCTGTCAGGAAGAATCTTGATGTTAAGTTGTGAATAAACCACCATGCAATTTTAAGCATGTAAACATCGGCGCAAGTTCAGTGGTGCTGGAAAGGGATTACTGACTTCTTCGCACATTTTGATGTTATCGTATGGTTTAAAGGTCATGTGACTGGCTTAAAGGTGGCCAATATGATGTGACTCACATCAAGGGTTTGGGTTAGGGTGCCTGGCCTCTCCTCGCCTCAAAGAGATACAATTTCCCTATCTATTTACTATCATTGAACCTCCAAAATATACTATTCAATTCTATGTACATATGCCCTATGTGTACATACATATTACACACAGGCACACAAAAATATACATTAGCTACCAGATAAACTGTGCACACGCATGCATAGTTCCCTCTAAGCTGAGCAGTGAGCAATCCCTCACTTAAAAATCATCATCAACTCAGAGTTTTCCAAACCTGCCCAGAAGCCGAGAGGGAAAGAGTGAGAGGGAAGGAGAGAGAGAGGAAGAGAGGAAGAGAGAGAAATAGATAGAAAAAAGAGGAAGGAAAAGAGAAAAAAAAGAATGGGAGTAAGGAAGAGAGAAAGAAAATCAAAATCTAGTTTGAAACTAGCTCAACTATTTAAGTGGCATTTTGATATTGATAAAGTTGCCCTATTATGAGCTCACTGTTATAGACACACAGTACAGTATTTTATTTTGAAATTCTCTGAGGCAAAACAGGGTGAGGTTTTTGTTTGTTTGTTTGTTTGTTTGTTTGTTTATTTATTTATTATTTCTGTGCCGCCCAGTCCCGAAGGGACTGCCGCTCAGACACTATACTTTTCCGCCCACCCCCCCAAAAAAATTAGAGGGAACACTGCACGCATGTGTATGTACAGATATGCGCGCACGCACCGCTCTTCTAAAATTATACAGATTCAACCTCATTTACTGCAATAGGAAAAACATACCCAGAGCCCAGAACGGGGGGAAAAGAAAAAAATTACACATTTTTCTACCGGTTCCGCTTATCTCACCAAAATTTTGCTACCGGTTCTACATGCCTGACCATACCCGTAGGAGCCCATTGCACAATTCTGGCATGATACCTCCAGTCTGTCTTTGCCGATCCATGCACGCCGCCATCTTTTTTAATAGAAATTTTTGCAATTTTCAGCTCTTTGAGCATGCGCTGAAGGAAAATTGTCCCCCTGCACATGCGCAGAAGGAAAATTGTGTGGGAGACGCAGTACATCGGTAGAAACATAGAAACATAGAAGATTGACAGCAGAAAAAGACCTCCTGGTCCATCTAGTCTGCCCTTATACTATTTCCTGTATTTTCTCTAGAGGATGGATCTATGTTTATCCCAGGCATGTATTCAGTTACTGAATTTACTGAATCGACGTCTGTGGGAAGTTTGTTCCAAGCATCTACTTCTCTTTCAGTAAAATAATATTTTCTCACGTTGCTTCGGATCTTTCCCCCGACTAATCTCAGATTGTGGCCCCTTGTTCTTGTGTTCACTTTCCTATTAAAAACACTTCCCTCCTGAACCTTATTTAACCCTTTAACATATTTAAATGTTTCGATCATGCCCCCCACCTTTCCTTTCTGTCCTCCAGACTATACAGATTGAGTTCATGAAGTCTTTCCTGATACGTTTTACGCTTAAGACCTTCCACCATTTTTGCAGCCCGTCTTTGGACTCGTACAATTTTATCAATATCTTTTTGTAGGTGAAGTCTCCAGAACTGAACACAGTATTCCAAATGTGGTTTCACCATGGCTCTATACAGAGGGATCATAATCTCCCTCTTCCTGCTTGTTATACCTCTAGCTATGCAGCCAAGCATTCCACTTGCTTTCCCTACCGCCTGACCGCACTGTTCACCCATTTTGAGACTGTCAGAAATCAGTACCCCTAAATCCTTTTCTTCTGAAGTTTTTGCTAACACAGAACTGCCAATACAATACTCAGGTTGAGGATTCCTTTTGCCCAAGTGAATCCTACCCCAAGGTAGGAAAAGGTAAACAACCCGCTCCCGGAGGCGGCCCTCAATGAAATCAAATTTGACACCCCTGTCCTAGACTAAACAGCTGCCTTGGAGTGCTAACATTTGATCCGGTGCTTCTTAAGGCTGATCCTTTTCCAGCGGAGAAAAACAACAGCCACACTTTCCAGCAACCCAAGAAGGCAGCACTTTATCAGGCCTCCACTTGAAAAGCAATGCCTTCGGAAAGCGTTCCTGGAGAGGCAAAGTAACCCAACGTCTTTCAAAGAGCCGGGCTGGGCTGGGATTTGATTTATTTTTATCCCAAAATTTCTGCCTGTTGGAAAGGCAACGCAGCAAAGAGAATTCAACACGCTGGCGGTCATCCTAAAAACAAAGCTGTTGAAAGAGAAGCGGAAGAATTAAAAATAGTATACGAAAAAGCAGATGAAGGAGCTGGCGAATGGTTAAAAGCTCTTTGGCACAAACGGGCAACTTAGGCCTTCGTTGATGTTGCCCATAGTACAACTGCCAGCAGCCCCACCAGAAAGCTCAGGGAGACTGACAGTTGTCGTTCAGCAATCTCAGAAAAACTATCTTCGACCAGCATGGCTGACTGGGGAATTATGGGAGTTGATGTCCACCCTTCTTCACCTTTTTTGCTGAGGTTGAGAAACACTGGAACCGAAGCACTTAAAGGTTTTTCTTCTTTCTTTTGTAAGTACAAAGAGAAGAGCCCTCCACTCCTCCACTCGCAACAGAATACCCTACGCAACTAGACTTACAATCCTAGGTTTAGAAAGCTTAGAATTACGTCGCCTTTTACATAACCTAAGCATAGCCCATAAAATCATCTTATTTATTTATTATTTATTAATCAGATTTGTATGCCGCCCCTCTCTGCAGACTCGGGGCGGCTCACAGCAATAATAATACAATGTAAACAAATCTAATATTTAAGTTTACGTTAATTTAAAACCCCAACTTAAAAACCAATCATACATACTAACATACCATGCATAAATTTTATAAGCCTAGGGGGAGGGAAAGTCTCAATTCCCCCATGCCTGACGACAGAGGTGGGTTTTAAGGAGCTTATGAAAGGCAAGGAGGGTGGGGGCAACTCTGATATCTGGGGGGAGTTGGTTCCAAAGGGTCGGGGCCACCACAGAGAAGGCTCTTCCCCTGGGTCCTGCCGGGACCCGGAGAAGGCCAACTCTGTGGGACCTAACTGGTCGCTGGGATTCGTGCAGCAGAAGGTGGTCCCGGAGATACTCTGGTCCAACATCTGCTACAACATCCTTCCTATCAACGACTACTTCAGCTTCAACTAAAACAACACACGAGCACACAACAGATACAAACTCAAAGTAATCTGCTCCAAACTCGACTGGAGGAAATACAACTTTAGTCACCGAGTAGTTAATGCATGGAACTCACCACCTGACTCTGTAGTATCATTACCTAACCCCAAAAACTTTACCCTTAGACTATCCACTGTTGACCTCTCCCGATTCCTAAGAGGTCAAGGGGCGTGCATAAGTGCACCAGAGTGCCTTCCGTCCCCTGTCTTAATGTCTCTCTCTTACACTAATATCATGTATATAATCACGGTTGTATCAATGTATACTATCAATATGTAAGCAGGTAGATAGATAGATAGATGGATGGATGGATGGATGGATGGATGGATGGATGGATGGATGGATGGATGGATGGTTTATTTATTTATTTATTTATTTATTTATTTATTTAATTAATTAATTAATTTTGTCCAATACACAATGAGGGTTTTAGAGGGTATATATCAATATACACATAGTAAAATACATGATGAAGGTTATAGAGGAGATACTCATAGTAAAATATATCTAAGAAATAATAGAAAAGAAGATATAGGAATAGAACATATCAATGAAAGAATAGAAGAAGAGATATAGGAATAGAGGAAAGGTATAGGAGATACAGGAGAGCAATAGGACAGGGGACGGAAGGCACTCTAGTGCACTTGTACAATGTTGTACTAGTTGTATGTTGTACTAGTTCTATGTTGGCATCCTCTTTTTCTTTCTTGGATAAAGAAATCTTCCCTTGCTGACATTAACATTTGAAAGTGCTCCAGGCACACATATATCTGATATCTGTTGTTAAGGTCACATATTAACAACAGATATTAATGTCAGATATCCAGGCACTCTGACCAGTCAGCCATCGATGGACACATAGACATTAACAACATTTATAGACTATGCAAAAGAGACAATCAACCAACCCCAAAAAGGAAGGTGGGGGGGGGATTCCAGCAGTTCTCCACCAGTAATCAGCACCCAGGTCAGCATAGAGTCACCCCAAGGTTAATTTCAGACCAACGATCAAGTAAACAATATTCCAATCCAGAAACTGCCAAAGAGCCCAACCGAAGAATCTCTCTCTAAGACCCCCCACCCACCGACCCACCCGCACAGTATTATACCTTTCTTCTATTCCTATATCTCTTCTTCTATTCTTTCATTGATATGTTCTATTACTTTATCTTCTTTTCTATTCTTTGATAGATATATTTTACTATGAGTATCTCCTCTATAACCTTCATCATGTATTTTACTATGTGTATATAGATATATACCCACTAAAGCCCTCATTGTGTATTGGACAAAATAATTAAATAAATAAAAATAAATAAGTCAACAGAATATAAACTGGCAGCAAACAGCACTCCTTATAGCACTGGTGGTGTTACCTAGTTAAAGTAATGAAACATCTACAAGAAAACCAAGCTCAGAGAGCACCAAGAACTCCACAGCCTTCCTCCTCCTCCTCTCCACTTCCTTCTAGCACTGATGGTATTACCTACTTAGGGTAATGAAACGTCTGAAAAAACGACCAAGCTCAAAAAGTACCAAGGGCTCCTCATGACAACCCTGAGTTACAAATATTCTCCTTTATTGATACATATCTCTTCAATGCAATTACAGTCTGCAGGAACTAAGCAATGGGTTCCATTAGCATATTTAGAGTGTGCAAAAGCTGGCTTGAAACTCAACATTGAAAAAAAAACTAAGATCATGTCACCTGCCCCCCTCAATTGTTAGTAAATAGATGGGGAAGAAACGGAGGTAGTGGCAGATCTTAATTTCCTAGGCTCCAAGAACACCACAGATGGGGACTTCAAGAAATTAAAAGATGCTTGCTCGTAGGGGAGGAAAGCTAGGACAAATTTAGACAGCCTACTAAAAAGCAGAGACATCACCCTGCCAACAAAAATGTAGATAGTCGAGGCTATAATTTTCCCAGTTGCAATGTGTGGCTGGACCATAAGGAAGGCTGAGCGCCAAAGAATGGAGGCCTTTGAACTCTGGTGCTGGAGAAGGCTCCTGTGAGTCCCTTACATTGCAAGGTGATCGAACCGGTCAGTCCTAGAGGAGATCAACCCTGACTGCTCATTAGTAGGCCAGATCCTGAAGAAGAAACTCAAATACTTTGGCCACCTAAGGAGAAGAGACTAGAGTTGGGAACGATGGAGGGCAAAAGAAGAAGGGGACAATAGAGAAGGACGTGGCTGGATGGAGTCACTGAAGCAGTTGGTGTGAGATTAAATGGACTCCAGAGGATGGTAGAAGACAGGAAGGCCTGGAGGAACGTTGTCCATGGGTCGGACATGACTTCGCAACTAACAACAAGCATAAATGTCTTGGAGTCCTTGGAGAGGGGCAGCATATAAATCCAATAAGTAAGTAAGTAAGTGTTCTGTCTGGGTCACTCCGGAAGCTATGATCAACCCAAAAAGATAAGCCAGACACACTGAGAGAATTCAAATACAGTTTTATAATGTTCAAGAGAAACGAAGCTAACAGAAAATGTCCTTACAAAGCAGGAAAACACTGGAACTCCAAATATATACACGAAGGCAATTGTCCACACATAAATATAGGATTCTTGCTGCCAAGACGAGGCTGTAGATAACAGACATACACCTCCCACGGTTCTTCAAGACTGCTGGGCCACGAGCCAGGAACAGAAATGCCGAGAAAACAATGCAGGTTACAGCAACTCCAAACTGATAACACTCCACATGGCTTCAAGAGTTTGCCTGCCTTATAAACCCTTCCCTGCTAATGAGGACCACACCCAAGCCCTGGTGTTCCTTATTCAATGCTGATAATATTTCTTCAATTGATCCTTCCTTTGATCTAGACGTCTCTGTCGCATGTTAATGACAGCTTGTGCTTCGTCACCTAATGACTCCAAAGACTCCAAGCTACTGGCTGGGGAGAGCCCCTCCCCGGGGCTCCCATGCTGTTCTTCCTCGTCACATTCCTGACTGTAATCTCCCCCGTCCGACTGCCCAGCACCCTCCTCTTCGCTGTCATCCTCCTCCGGGCATGGAGCCAGCAGAGACGCAGCTGGTCTTTGATCTGCCTCAGACTGAACCACAACACCAAGTAAGTAAGTAAGTAAGTAAGTAAGTAGGTAGGTAGGTAGGTAGGTAGGTAGGTAAGTAAGTAAGTAAGTAAGTAAGTAAGTAAGTAAGTAAGTAAGTAAGTAAGTAAGTGTTGTGGTTAGCTCTGGCCCAGCTCCTGCCCCAAGCAATGTGGAGGTGGATGTGGGGGAAACATCCACATGCCGCAGGCCTGTTTTTCTTCCAGTAGAATCTGACTCCTCTGACCAAGGAAGCGTGAGTGACAGGGAAGAGGTGAGTTTGGTAGACAGCCCAAGAGGAGATCAATCATCTGTATCATCCCTGGATTCTGAACAAAAATTAATGACACATCCACGCAAGCGTAGAGTGATGCATAGGAGACAACAACTGAAGGATTATTACAAGAGAAAATGAGGCCACCTGTGGTTGGGTGGGGCTGCTGTAATTAGTGCTACAGATAAAAGTGCAGCCTGGTGTGTTAGCCTCATGGCAGTTTATCTGATTCATTGTTTCGTCATGATTTCTTTTGCTGTTCAGGATTGTGTGTGTGGACTCTCTGGACTTTAGAATTGGACTCAATTTCCCAGTTATTGGGTGAGCAATTGGATTGCATTTCACCTGTGCCTTGTGTGTACCAGAAAATCCCTTTGACATTTAAAAAGGGAGCTGTTTCTGTTTTTCTGTTGATAAAAACTTTTGGGTTTTCCTTTTATCGTGTGGTGTGTGTCTTCCTGGACTAATTACCCTGTAAGTACGGACGGTTGAAACACCCCGGCAGAACAGTAAGTAAGTAAGTAAGTAATAAATATTCCCATACCTGCCAACATTTTGCTGTCATAATTATAAAGCAGAGGCACCCACATAATATGCTTTGCCCTGATTTGGAATGGAGAAGTTAAAAAAAAAGTAGTCCTATTATTTCTCCTGCACCCCCTTCTTTTTATAAATTCAAGAGCTCAATCTCCAACCTCAATGTTGACCCCCAAAGATGTTAAGTTGACAGAATGAAAATGGGAAAGGAAAACAAACCCTTGGGGGAGAAAACGCCTCCTTCATCATTTCCTTTGGTTAAAGATAACACATTGGGGTTTTAAGTCCGTATAAAATATCAAATGCACTTTATACACAGAGGATCTATTCATGGCACTTTGGGTAGGCAAATTATGCTACTAAATGCTTAATCCTAATAAAGCTTAAGTTTCAGTTCTAACAATAACGCTCGCGTTAAGCGGGCTAGGGTTGAAATGCGACTCTGGAACTAACTTGCATAATAAAGAATATAAAATATTTAAGTAGCAAAAGAAATGGTTATATTAATTGGACGCCGGGATGCAAAATTAGAGAACAAGACTTTTGCTACTGCATCTGAAAGTATCCTGCCAGGACAAGGAGGAAATGAGGAGGAAGAGGTGAGGGGGAGGAGGAAGAGGAGGAGGAGAGGAAGGGCGAAGGCACTCTACACAGGACTACTTGAAAAGTGTTCAGAAACTGCAGATAGTCCAGAAAGCAGTATAACATCAAGTCTCCAGCCACAATTCAAGGTGTTGGTTATTACCTATAAAGCCTTACATGCTTAGGACCAGACTATCTATGGGACCGTCGCCTGCCGCATACCTCCCAGAGACCAATTAGATCCCACAGGGTTGGCCTTCTCCGGTCCTGTCGACTAAGCAATGCAGGTTGGTGGGACCACAGGGGAGGGCCTTCTCTATAGCTGCCCCGGCTCTATGGAACCAACTGTCCCCTCTCGATGTCCGCACTGCTCCCACCCTACTAGCCTTCCAGAAAGCTGCGGAGACCTGGCTTTGCCGGAAGGCCTGGGGGTCATGAATATTAACCTCTATCACGGCCGAAAAATGTTGATTGGTATGCGTGTTGCTTGATAGTATTGTATGGTGGGTTTTATAATGGGAGTTTTATCATGGTTTTATAATTGGAGTTTTTAGAGTTTAGTATTTATAAACTAATTATATTAATTACATTTATAATTTAGTGGGCTTGTTTGAATGGACGTGTGTGTATGCCAATAGGCTTTTTTTAGTTTTTTAAATGTAATTCTTAATTTAAATTTTAATTAATCATATCTCGATGTATACTGTTTTTATATGTTGCAAGCCGCCCGAGTCTTCGGAGAGGGGTGGCATATAAATTTAATTAATAATAGTAATAGTAGTAGTAATAATAATAATAATAATAATAACAACAACAACAACAACAACAACAACAATAATAATAATAATAATAATAATAATAGACTTCTTTCTAGTGTCATATTGCATTTGTTTGTTGTAAGCTGCCCTGAATCCCACGGAATTGGGCAGCATAGAAATAAAATAAAATAAAATAAAATAAAATAAAATAAAATAAAATAAAATAAAATAAAATAAAATAAAATAAAATAAAAAATAAATAAATAAATAAATAAATTAAAATAAAATAAAATAAAATAAAATAAAATAAAATAAAATAAAATAAAATAAAATAAAATAAAATAAAATAAAATAAAATAAAGGCTCCATTGCACATGCTGTTGTTCATGGATCAAAAGCAAAGACCTCAGCTTACTAAATCACGGCTATATCAAAATCAGAGGCATTTGGCTTTGGGGAGGAACAGGCTGGCTGCCCAACTTGCCTGTTTTTGACAATAGTATTTTTTGGCAAGGACAAATAAGCTGAGTGCTTTGTTTTTGCAGCCAAATGGCTAATCACAATCATTCACACGGCATTGCTCAATAAAATGTAATTTTGCTCACGCTCTTCACAATGCCCTTGGGAGGGTTAGATTATATTCCATTCAGGTGGTGTCCCAGAATGGCCAAGCCCTTCCGGAACTGAATTCATTGTTGAGCCTATCCTGAAAGCATCGAGCTATAATGAAAAGTCAAAGACTTGTTTAATCATTGTTGGATGGAGCCCTCTGAAGTTTTTCCTCCCCCGTAAAAGAAGCTAACAAAAACCATAACATAGAGTTAGCATATACAGTAGAGCCGAGGTGGCGCAGCAGGTAGAGTGCAGTACTGCAGGCCACTAAAGCTGACTGCTAGATTTGCAGGTCAGCAGTTCAAATCTCATCACCGGCTCCAGGTTGACTCAACCTTCCATCCTTCCGAGGTGGGTAAAATGAGGACCCGGATTGTGGGGGCAATAGGCTGGCTCTGTTAAAAAGTGCTACTGCTAACATGTTGTAAGCCGCCCTGAGTCTAAGGAGAAGGGCAGCATTAAAAAATCTAATAAATAAATAAATTCCATGACCGTTAGGTCAGTATGGAATACTCTGCCTGGACCAATTGCTGTATGCAGCCAACCAGGTTTGACTCTTTAAGAACCTCCTTCTTACTGAAAATGTAGCCTAGTTTAGGGGTGTATGGGGTGCTCAGGGAGGGGTAGCACCTCTGGTGTAGGGGCATGTAGGGGCCTGGATGGGTGTCAACAAACTCAAACTCTACCCAGAGAAGATGGAGTGGCTGTGGGTCTTGCCTCTCTAGGACAATTCCACCTGTCCGTTCATTAACCTGGGGGGAGAATCATTGACCCCCTCAGAGAGGGTTCGCAACTTGGGCGTCCTCCTCGATCCGCAGCTCACATTAGAGAAACATCTTTCAGCTGTGGCGAAGGGATCGTTCGCCCAGGTTTGCCTGGTGCACCAGTTGCGACCCTATTTGGACTGGGAGTCACTGCTCACAGTCACTCATGCCCTCATCACCTCGAGGCTCGACTACTGTAACGCTCTCTACATGGGGCTACCTTTGAAAAGTGTTCGGAAACTTCAGATCGTGCAGAATGCAGCTGCGAGAGCAATCATGGGCTTTCCCAAATATGCCCATGATACACCAACACTCCGCAGTCTGCATTGGTTGCCGATCAGTTTCCGGTCACAATTCAAAGTGTTGGTTATGACCTATAAAGTCCTTCATGGCACCGGACCAGAATATCTCAGGGACCGCCTTCTGCTGCACGAATCCCAGCAACCAGTTAAGTCCCACAGAGTGGGTCTTCTCCGGGTCCCGTCAACTAAACAATGCCGCTTGGCGGGACCCAGGGGAAGAGCCTTCTCTGTGGCGGCCCCAGCCCTCTGGAACCAACTCCCCCCAGAGATTAGAATTGCCCCCACCCTCCTTGCCTTTCGTAAGCTGCTTAAAACCCACCTCTGCCGCCAGGCATGGGGGAACTGAAATACTCTTTCCCCCTAGGCCTTTACAATTTTATGCATGGTATGTCTGTACGTATGTTTGGTTTTTATAATAATGAGTTTTTAATTGTTTTTAGTATTGGATTATTATTGTATGCTGTCTTATTATTGCTGTTAGCCACCCCGAGTCTTCGGAGACGGTGGGCATACAAATCCAATAAATAAATAATAAATAAATAAATTTAAAAATCTAATAAATAAATAAATTCCATGACCGTTAGGTGAGTATGGAATACCCTGCCTGGAGCAATTGTTGTATGCAGCCAACCAGGTTTGACTCTTTAAGAACCTCCTTCTCACTTGGTGCTCTCATTTACTGAAAATGTAGCCTAGTTTAGGGGTGTATGGGGTGCTCAGGGAGGGGTAGCACCTCTGGTGTAGGGGCATGTCGGTGTCCTTTTACGGCAGCTCATTTAGGGCAGCTTCTAGGGCAGTTCGCTCACAAACAATTCCCTCAAAACTGTCAGACTTTCTACTAAATCTGCACTTCTATTCTACTAGTTTTTCTCATCATTCCTATCACCCATTTCCTCCCATGTTGACTGTATGACTGTAACTTGTTGCGTATATCCTAAGATTTTTATTAATATTGCTTCTTCATTGCTTATTTGACTCCTATGACAATCATTAAGTGTTGTATCACATGATTCTTGACAAATGTATATTTTATTTTATGTACGTTGAGAGCATATGCACCAAGACAAATTCCTTGTGTGTCCAATCACACTTGGCCAATAAAAATTCTATTCTATTCTATTCTATTCTTTGGTCCCCACCTGTCACTCAGCTCTCACCTAAATAAATAAATTGCTGCTGTTGATCTTCTTTCCAATCTTCAATACATCCCCGTTTGGCACCAATCGTATAAAAACATCACAAAGGAGTGGTGTGGTAGCCTGGAGACGGAGTTCTTGCCTCGCAATCAGGCAGCTGTGAGTTTGATCCTAGATAGAGGCAGATATTTCATTCATTCATTCATTCATTCATTCATTCATTCATTCATTCATTCATTCATTCAATTTTTATGCCGCCCTTCTCCTTAGACTCAGGGAGCCTTGCAACATGTTAGCAATAGCACTTCTTTAACAGAGCCAGCCTATTGCCCCCACAATCCGGGTCTTCATTTCTCTCTGGGCACAATGAGAATTTATCCCCTGAATAACATTCCACACGGGTGACAGGTAGGGCATCCGGACAGTAAACACTGCTCCATTCAATTGCCCCACAAGGGACCCAGGGGAAGAGCCTTCTCTGTGGCGGCCCCGACCCTCTGGAACCAACTCCCCCCAGAGATCAGAGTTGCCCCCACCCTCCTTGCCTTTCGTAAGCTCCTTAAAACCCACCTCTGTCGTCAGGCATGGGGGAATTGAGATATTCCCTTCCCCCTAGGCTTATAAAATGTATGCTTGGTATGTCTGTATGTATGATTGGTTTCTTAAATTAGGTTTTTTTTAATTTAACTTAAACTTAAATACAGTGATACCTTGTCTTACAAACTTAATTGGTTCCAGGACGAGGTTCTTAAGGTGAAAGGTTTGTAAGATGAAACAATGTTCCCCATAGGAATCAATGGAAAAGCGATTAATGCATGCAAGCCTAAAATTCACCCCTTTTGCCAGCCGAAGCGCCCGTTTTTGCGCTGCTGGGAATCCCCTGAGGCTCCCCTCCGTGGAAAACCCCATCTCCAGACTTCCGTTGCCAGCAAAGTGCTCATTTTTGCGATGCTGGGATTCCCCTGCAGCATCACAAAAACATGGAAGTCCGGAGATGGTGTTTCCCATGGAGGGGAGCCCCAGGGGAATCCCAGCAGCGCAAAAACGGGTGCTTCGCTGGCAACGGAAGTCCGGAGGCAGGGCATCCCAGCAGCGGTGGTGGGTTTGTAAGGTGAAAATAGTTTGTAAGAAGAGGCAAAAAAATCTTAAACCCCGGGTTTGTATCTCGAAAAGTTTGTATGACGAGGCGTTTGTAAGACGAGGTATCACTGTATTAGATTTGTTTATATTGTCTTATTATTGTTGTTAGCCGCCCCGAGTCTACGGAGAGGGGCGGCATACAAATCTAATAAATAAATAAATAAAATTATGGGATCATTAAAAGGAGATGATGATGATGATGATGATGTAAAAACATCACAAAAATTTTCCATTAGATTAGGTAAAGAAAAAATGATTTTCTTTACCTAATCCATCTAATTTTTCTAATCCACATTTTAAACAAGAGGGAACTAACCACCAAATGCTGTACAATTTCCCCTTTACAGGACTTTACATATCCGAATGTGTACAACATGACAGAGAGATAAAAAGTCCTGATTAACAAAGAGAATAAACCAACAGGATGTTGAGAAAACCCCGAAGACTCTCAATGCTAAACAAAACGTATTTCTCTCATAATCTAATTGCACTCCAGTTTCCAAGATGATTCCCACCAGAGACGTAAATACATATTAAAACTACAGAAGTGGGGTGGGGTGTGTGTGTTTCATTTATAGCTTCCATTCCATGGCAAGGATTCGCAATACAATGCAGAATGCACACATGCACACAAGCCACATCCTGAACTATTTTAGCTTTATCTTTTGCTAGTCTTCTGGTTAATTTAGGTCATTCATAAACTTAATTTATAAGATAATTCTCTTTTTTTTTCCCTCTCCATTTCTCTTTCTTTCTGTTTCTCTCTCTCACACACACGCTTTCACCTTTTCTCTCTTAGACTTTTTCTTTCTCTTTCTCTTTTCTCTCTCTCTCTCTTTTCCTTTTTTTCTCTTTCTGCTCTCTCTCTTTCTCTTTTTCTCTCTCTTATTCTCTTTTTTCTCTTTCTCTGTTTCTTTTTCTTTTTTGTGTGCCAAAAGAGGGTGGGTGCACGCTATTGCACATACACGAGTGCCCACACTCATAATTCAATGCCTGGGGAGGGCAAAAACAGCTTCCCTCGCCCCCCCAGAGGCCCTCTGGAGGCTGGAAATGGCCTGTTTCCAACTTCTGGGGGCCCCAGTAGGCTCGTGTTTTGCCCTCCCTAGGCTCCAAAGCAGAGGTCTTCAAACTTGGCAAGTTTAAGACTTGCGGACTTCAACTCCCAGAGTTCTCCAGCCAGATATGCTGGCTGGAGAATTCTGGGAGTTGAAGTCCGCAAGTCTTAAACTTGCCAAGTTTGAAGACCTCTGCTCCAAAGGCTTCCCTGGAGCCAGAGAGGATAAAAACGCCCTCCCCCATCCCCCTGGAGGCTCTCTAGAAGCCAAAAACAGCCTGCCAGAGCCTCTCTGTGAGCCAAAAATCAGCTGACCGGCACACACATGCATGTTGGAGCTGAGCTAGGGCAACCTGTCAATGACTACTTCAGCTTCAACCGCAACAACACAAGAGCACGCAACAGATTCAAACTTAATATTAACCGCTCCAAACTTGACTTCAGCAACCGAGTTGTTCAAGCATGGAACTCATTACCTGACTCAGTAGTGTCAAACCCTAACCCCCAACATTTTTCCCTTAGACTATCCACGATTGACCTCTCCAGGTTCCTTAGAGGTCAGTAAGGGGCGTGCATAAGTGCACCAGTGTGCCTTCCGTCCCCTGCCCAATTGTCTCTCCTTATCTCATTTATCTTTTCTTCCTTTCAAATATGTTCACCTATACTTTTATATCTTTTCTTCTATTCTTTTCTTTACTTATATTACTAAATATCTATCCTCTTCAATGTGTATTATGTATTGGATTAGATAGATAGATAGATAGATAGATAGATAGATAGATAGATAGATAGATAGATAGATAGATAGATAGATAGATAGATAGACAGACAAACAAACAAACAAACAAACAAACAAATAAATAAACGGCTCATGTGCCAGCAGATATGGCTCTGCATGCCACCTGTGGCACCCATGCCATAGGTGTAAAATAAAGAGAAGAGCCCTATATAAGCCAACTGAGCCCTTGAAAAGAAAAAGGCAAGCACAAGCCAAATAAATAAGTTAATCTATTTCCATAACCAATTACTGCCAATGCTAGTAGTAACAATATTGGGCTAAGGAACAGTTAAAATCTAACTGTGGGGTCGTTGGTGCTCTCTGAGCTTAGTTGTTTTTTTTTTTGCAAACGTTTCGTTAACCAGACTAGGTAATATCATCAGTGGTGTTTCTGTACTGTGTACTGAAAAAAAAAAATCATTACTTGTTCTGGCGGGCTCTCCCAAAAATTCACAGGTACAAATTTCAGACACACACACGTTTGAAAATTCAAAACAATGTTCTTTATAATGAAAATTCACTTAACCTAAGCCCTCTTTTGGTATAGCAAAGAGCACTCGTCTCCAAACAAACTGGTAATTTGTACAAGTCCCTTATCAGTTCTGTGATACTTAGCTTGCAGCTGTGAGGCAATTCAAAGTCCTTCTTTCACAAAGTGAAACACACTTTGCTCTGGTTTAGTTTCAAAGCAGGGAAAAATCAGCACACAAAAAGTCAAAGTCAGCAAAGCAGGCACGAAACACAACGATCAGATAATCCTCCACAATGGCCAAACCCACAGGCTGCTATTTATAGCAGCCTCACTAATGACCACAGCCCCACCCAACCACAGGTGGCCTCATTTTCTTTGATAATAATCTCTCAGTTGTCGCTGCCTATGCATCGCTCCCCACATGCGTGGCTGTATCATTAACTCTTGTTCTGAATCCAAGGAGGAGCTAGATAATTGATCTCCTTCTGAGCTGTCTGCCACACTCTCCTCCTCCCTGTCACTCATGTCTTCTTGGTCAGAGGAGCCTTCATCAG
The DNA here is from genome assembly GCF_031021105.1 of Erythrolamprus reginae. Taxonomy (NCBI): domain Eukaryota; kingdom Metazoa; phylum Chordata; class Lepidosauria; order Squamata; family Dipsadidae; genus Erythrolamprus; species Erythrolamprus reginae. The sequence continues at coordinate 11,677,319 of NC_091959.1, read as the reverse complement.
CAGATTCCACCGGGGGCACAACAGGCCTGCAGCATGTGGATGTCTCCCCCACATCCACAGTCCTTGGGGCAGGAGCTGGGCCAGAGCTAACCACAACATTACTTTAAAATACTTCCTAGTAGAAAATGCATAGATCTGGAGGTTTATTTTGGCTGGACCATAACTCAATAGAAAGGCAACTGTCAATAGAAAAGCATCCGCTGTCCGTCCTCTAGGCTCCGAGTCACTGGAAATGCCTCTCTTGTAATGTTGCTGATCCATAGGAATATTTGTAAACTGATTTCATCCACCCGTGCATTCAAGAAAGCAGAATTATTATTATTTTTAAATCAATAATAATAATCTGCCACAGGAACAGCGGTTCACATTTGTTAGGAAGCAAATATTCTTCTAAAATTGCATTATTGTTATCAACAAGACAAAGACGTATTAATTTGAAGCGTTTAACTTTCTGCAGCTGAAACTGAGTATTATACGAGCGACCAAGTTCTCTCTATGGAAAAAAAAGAAAAAAAAAATGGACCAGACACAGTCTGGAAAAATCCATCTCAGTACTTCCAAATGGGTGTTATTCGCATTAACTTCTCACCTCTTTGTGGACAATTCACAACACAATGAAATAATGACTTCGAAAACAGGAAGAAAGGAAAGAACCATTTTAAAAAAACAGAAAATTCTTTGGCTTTCAGCTGGTTAGATGTTGAATCAGCCAAATGGGAAGAAGGCCAAAGTTTCTGCAATATTGAGCCCAATACGAGCGGTTTGATGAGGTTATGGTTTTTAGGGAATCTTGGCTTTATTATAATGTAACTTTACGATTTCTAGGTTTCACGGGATGGCGCAGTGGATAAAATGCAGTGTTGCAGGATAACTCTACCCCACAGTCTAGAGCAGTGTTTCCTAACCTTGGCAACTTGAAGATATTTGGACTTCAACTCCCAGAATTCCCCAGCCAGCATTTGCTGGCTGGGGAATTCTGGGAGTTGAAGTCCAAGTATCTTCAATTTGCTAAGGTTGGGAAACAATGTTCTAGAGCAGTGATGGAAAACCTTTTTTTCCTTGGGGGCCGAAAATGTAGTTGTGTGCACACGGGTGCATGCACGAGTGCCCACAACCATAATTAATGCCTGGAGAGGGCGAAAACAGCTTCTCCCACCCACCACCCAACCTCCAGAGGCTCTCTGGTGGTTGGAAATGGCCTGTTTCCTAACTTCTGGTGGGCCCAGTAGGCTCGTGTTTCATCCTCCCCAGGCTCCAAAGTTTTCCCTGGACCTAGGGGTGGATAAAATGCCCTCTCACGTCCCTCTCAAGCCCTCCCAGAGCGTTTGTGCGAGCCAAAAATCAACTGGCCGGCACACACATGCACATTGGAGCTGAGCTAGGGCAACAGAGTGGCTGTGGGTTTTGCCTCCCAAGGACAATTCCGTCTGTCCGTCCATTATCCTGGGGGGGGAATCACTGAACCCCTCAGAGAGGGTCCGCAACTTGGGCGTCCTCCTCGATCCACAGCTCACATTAGAGAACCATCTTTCAGCTGTGACGAGGGGGGCGTTTGCCCAGGTTCACCTGGTGCACCAGTTGCGGCCCTATTTGGACCGGAAATCACTGCTCACAGTCACTCATGCCCTCATCACCTCGAGGCTCGACTACTGTAATGCTCTCTACATGGGGCTACCTTTGAAGAGTGTTTGGAAACTTCAGATCGTGCAGAATGCAGCTGCAAAAGCAATCATGGGCTTCCCTAAATATGCCCATGTCACACCAACACTCCATAGTCTGCATTGGTTGCCGATCAATTTCCGGTCACAATTCAAAGTGTTGGTTATGACCTATAAAGCCCTTCATGGCATTGGACCAGAATATCTCCGGGACCGCCTTCTGCCGCACAAATCTCAGTGACCAGTTAGGTCCCACAGAGTTGGCATTCTCCGGGTTCCGTCGACTAAACAATGTCACTTGGCGGGACCCAGGGGAAGAGCCTTCTCTGTGGTGACCCCGACCCTCTGGAACCAACTCCCCCCAGAGATCAGAATTGCCCCCACCTTCCTAGCCTTTCGCAAGCTCCTTAAAACCCACCTCTGTCATCAGACATGGGGGAACTGAGATATGCCCTTCCCCCTAGGCCTTTACAATTTATGCATGGTATGTTTGTGTGTATGTTTGGTTTTTTAAATTAGGGTTTTTAAAATTACAGTATTTTAAATATTAGATTTGTTATATTTTGTTTCACGATTGCTGTTAGCCGCCCTGAGTCTGCAGAGAGGTGCGGCATACAAATCTAATAAATAAATTAAATAAATAAACGGTTCGCGTGCCAGCAGATATGGCTCCATGTGCCACCTGCCATAGGTTCGCCATCACTGGTCTAGAGTTTGATTCTGACAGGCTCAAGGTTGACTCAGCCGGCCATCCTTCAGTGGTCAGTAAAATGAGGCTGTAGATTGTTAGAGGCAATAAGCTCAATCTGTAAACCTCTTAGGGAGTGCAGCCAATGTCTGGTTGTTGTTGTTTTTTAAATATAGTTGAAACAATAAACTTACACAGTCATGGAGGAGACCAGACCACCATTAGAGATGAACAATTATGTAGATCAGAGTCATTGTAAATGTTCAGCTGGTAAAAACCTTGCAGAATGATATATGTCGTGGCAGCAAAAAAAAACCAATCGACCAGAATTTTGGCACCCTAGAGTTCAGTGCAATAATATTATGAGCCAATAGAAATTGACCATCTCGATGGCAAATCCCAACAGTTAACAGGTAGCAACAGTCTTGTAATAACAACCTTAAGGGCATTTTGAACGTTATTTTACAATTCAGTTGGGTTAACTTACATTCCATGCATTTGGAAACATTAGCTAGCTGGACATATTCTAGAAACCGTATTTCTCTAAAGATCATTTTGCAATATAGTTATATTATTCTTTCTGGCAACACTGAACATAAATCAAATACAGCTTTTCAGGGTCTATCGACCTAGGGTGGGTTCTGGTTTTCTTCACTGCTGTTTTGCTCAGTGATGTGCTGCACACACATGTGCAGTGCTAAAACAAAGCTTCTGCGCATGCGCAGAACCAAAACCCCAGGTTGGCAGGCCTGGATCGCTGCCAGTTCTAGCAACCCAGGCCACCAGGTTACTACCAGTTCTATAAAACCAGTCTGAACCAGCAGGAACCCACCACTGGTATCAATGCTTTTCTACAATTTGTGTTTTGCACTAATAAAGAGTCTCTCTAACTCATCACCTGTATCTAAATATCCACTGTCAAGCACTCTGAACATCATGAAGCTTCCCCTACATCCAGAACATCCTTGCATAGCAACCTGTCATCTTGAAATCGACAGGAATATACAAGAGGCCATGTTTTAAATATTCCCCATACTTAACTAGACTTGGAGCCACGGAGAGAGCATTCATTCATTCATTCATTCATTCATTCATTCATTCATTCATTCATTCATTCATTGGATTTGTATGCCACCCCTCTCCGTAGACTCAGGGCTAACAACAGTAATAAAAACAGCATATAAACAATCCAATATTAAAACAGTTTAAAACCCATATTATAAAACCAAACATACAGACAGACATACCATGCATAAAATTGTAAAGGCCTAGGGGGAAAGAGTATCTCAGTTCCCCCATGCCTGGCGGCAGAGGTGGGTTTTAAGGGGTTTACAAAAGGCAAGGAGGGTGGGGGCAATTCTAATCTCTGGGGGGAGTTGGTTCCAGAGGGTCGGGGCCACCACAGAGAAGGCTCTTCCCCTGGGTCCTGCCAAGCGACATTGTTTAGTTGACGGGACCCGGAGAAGACCCACTCTGTGAGACCTAACTGGTCGCTGGGATTCGTGCGGCAGAAGGTGGTCCCTGAGATAATCTGGTCCGGTGCCATGAAGGGCTTTATAGGTCATTTGAATTGTGACCGGAAACTGATCGGCAACCAATGCAGACTGCGGAGTGTTGGTGTAACATGGGCATGTAACATATGAGAGCATCACCATGGATCCACATGTAAGCAAGTGTCTTATTTTCTCTTTCCTTGCTAGTCTCTATAACCTTCTTAGGTGTCAGGTGTTGTTCTGTCTCAGTGCCAAATCCCCAATAATCAGATGCACACAAATTGTATAACTAATAAAAGGATTTATAAAAGTCCAGGGGGAAAAAGCACCTTTGGGACAACCACAAACTTGAATGACTGAGAATCTCTACAGATCTAAGTATTGCCCACAAGATCATATGCTGCAACGTCCTGCCTGTCGGCGACTACTTCAGCTTCAACCATGACAACACAAGAGCGCACAACAGATTTAAACTTAATATTAACCGCTCCAAACTTGACTGTAAAAAATATGACTTCAGTAACCGAGTTGTCGAAGCGTGGAACTCATTACCGGACTCCATAGTGTCATCCCCAAACCCCCAACACTTTACCCTTAGATTATCTACGGTTGACCTATCCAGATTCCGAAGAGGTCAGTAAGGGGCGAGTACAAGTGCACTAGAGTGCCTTCCGTCCCCTGTCCTATTGCTCTCCTATATCTCCTATACCTTTCTTCTATTCCTATATCTCTTCTATTCTTTCATTGATATGTTCTATTACTTTATCTTCTTTTCTATTATTTCTTACTATGAGTATCTCCTCTATAACCTTCATCATGCATTTTACTATGTGTATATAGATATATACCCACTAAAACCCTCATTGTGTATTGGACAAAATAAATAAATAAAACAATTAACTGTTCAGACAGAAATCTGGTTGCTGGTTTTGTCAATTCCTTATGTGGACCTTATGGTGTGTATTTCAAAACCCGTTCACTGCTCAGGGTCAGTGTTCCCTCTAATTTTTTTTTGGGGGGGGGGAAGTATAGTGTCTGAGCGGCAGTCCCTTTGGGACTGGGCGGCACAGAAATAATAAACAAACAAACAAACAAATAAAAAACCCACCCTGTTTTGCCTCAGAGAATTTCAAAATAAAATACTGTACTGTGTGTCTATAACAGTGAGCTCATAATAGGGCAACTCTATCAATATCAAAATGCCACTTAAATAGTTGAGCTAGTTTCAAACTAGATTTTGATTTTCTTTCTCTCTTCCTTACTCCCATTATTTTTCTTTCTCTTTTCCTTCCTCTCTTTTTTCTATCTGTTTCTCTCTCTTCCTCTCTTCCTCTCTCTCTCCTTCCCTCTCACTCTTTCCCTCTCGGCCTCTGGGCAGGTTTGAAAAACTCTGACTTGATGATGATTTTTAAGTGAGCGATTGCTCACTGCTCAGCTTAGAGGGAACTATGCTCAGGGTCTTCCGCTATTGATATTGGCCTTGCAAATGCCTTAAATAAATAAGCAGTTTTATCGTGGCAACCTATTCCCGCTTAGTTAGGGTTTGAGGAAACTTTAAAAAGGGGAAAAACAATTCTACAATATAAAAACGCATTTGATACTCAGTCGCTTCTAAAGCAGGATTGAGCTCTCAGCTTCCCTCCTTACTACCCCATGTAAATTCTGCCAAAAAAGGGGGGAGGGGTAACAGCTGTTTAGCCCACGAGAATATTAATTAGAAAGCTACCATTAGTCATAAAGGAAAAGCAGAGATTTGTGTAAGCTTTGCGGTTACATTGTCAATGCGCAAGTATGTCAAAGATAATGCTAAATATTTTACAGAAGAGTCTGCTTGACGAATTTATAACTTTTAGGAGGAAAAGTAGAGAGGTTTGGTATCTAACCTTCCTCTCTTTGCTTCTGTGCCGTTTTGCACAAGACTACACAACTACAAGTCCCTAGGGAGTTGGGTGGCATAGAAAAAGAAAGAAAGAAAGAAAGAAAGAAAGAAAGAAAGAAAGAAAGAAAGAAAGAAAGAAAGAAAGGGGGGACAAATAAAGAAAGAAAGAAAGAAAGAAAGAAAAAAGAAAGAAAGAAAAAAAGAAAGAAAGAAAGGGGAGACAAATAAAGAAAGAAAGAAAGAAGAAAGAAAGAAAGAAAGAAGGGGAGAAAGAAAGAAAGAAAGAAGAAAGAAAGAGGAAGGAAAGAAAGAAGGAAGGAAGGAAGGAAGGAAGGAAGGAAGGAAGGAAAGGAGGGGAGAAATACAAGTCAGTCAAGTTAAAAATGTGATAATTTCTTCTTCATGTTTGTCCTGCTGACTAAAACACTAGGGTACGATGAAGAACTCACATAAAAGTTTGTACAAAGAATAGTTAAGCAACTATCTTATGTGGGAAATTGTAGATTCCTTTTGAAAGAGGAAGGAATGCATGACCCATAATTCCCAGCATAATTCTTCCATCCTTGCCTTTTGAGACAAGAAGCTGAAGAATCTTCTGGGAGGAGAAACGAAACATCTTCAGAGAAAAATCAGAGCTGAAGAAGCTTCTTGGATAAGAAGCAGAATGTCTTCCAAAAAAACCAAGAAACTCTAGTTGCCACTTGAAAAAGCACCTTTCACATCCACAACCTGCATAACTGGGAATCTCCGTAAACAATTTACTTTTTTTATTAACCCAGATACAATTTACATTTTTGTTCTTTCTGATATTTTTTAAAAAATACATTTTTGAGAATCCTAGGCATATTGTCCCGAGTCGGTGCTGCAAACCATCTCCCTAGTCCTTGCCCAGTGCTTTGACCATGATGCGGTCTTATTTTTATTTATTTTATTTATTTGACTTGTATGCCCTCCATTCCCGAAGGACTCAGGGCGGCTCCCAACAATAAAGCTATAAAACAGTATAAAATCAATTTATAACATTCTAGAAAAAGTGCAAAGAAGAGCGACAAAAAGGATTAGGGGACTGGAGGCTAAAACATATCAAGAACGGTTGCAGGAACTGGGCATGGCTAGTTTAATGAAAAGAAGGACCGGGGGGACATGATAGCAGTCTTCCAGTATCTCAGGGATTGCCACAAAGAAGAGGGAGTCAAACTATTCTCCAAAGCACCTGAGGGTAAGACAAGGAGCAATGGGTGGAAACTAAACAAGGAGAGAAGTAACTTAGAACTAAGGAGAAATTTCCTGACAGTCAGAACCGTTGATCAATGGAACAGCTTGCCTCCAGAAGTTGTGAATGCTCCAACACTGGAAGTTTTTAAGAAGATGTTGGCAAACTCTTTGTCTGAAGTAGTGTAGGATTTCTTGCCTAAACAGGGGGTTGGACTAGAAGACCTCCAAGGTCCCTTCCAACTCTGTTGTTATTGCTGTTGTTGCTGCTATTATTATTATTATTATTATTATTATTATTATTATTATTATTATTATTAACATTAATAACAACATAAAACCCATTAACTCTAATTCATACAATCATTGCATCTCACACATACCAATCAAAACTTCTTTTGGCCGGGGTTAAAAAAATGACACGGCCCCCAGGCCTGCCGGCAAAGCCAGGTTTTCAAGGCTTTCCAAAAAGCCAGTAGGGTGGGGGGGAGTAGGAACGTCAGGTGTTGATTGTTTCCAAAGAACCGGGGCTGCCACTGAGAAGGCTCTTCCCTGCAGGACCTCCAGCCGACACTGCTTAGTCGACGGGACCCAGAGAAGGCCAACCCTCATGTGATCCACGAGCACCGTTCTCACTTACCTGCAGACCGACACAGAGGGTGAGGGCAGCAGTCCAGAGGACCTTCCAAAGACGTCCGGAGGTGTTGTCCTTGGCCATCTTCTCCAGACCTTTAAAAGAGCAGAAAAGGACTTTTTTTGGGGGAGCTTGGAATGTGAAAGTTCTCAAATGCCCCGCCTGCCAGAAACTGAATGACTAAAGCAAACTGGATAATCGGTCCAAACCAATCCCTGGAAACAGTAAAGCCTAAACAGCGGAGGTTTGTCCTGGACAGGAATACAACAGCCTCACCAAGGAAGAAAACACGTCCAGGCACAAAAGAAAGAGGGACTGTCAATTAGGGCAGGAATAAACGGGCCTTTTTCCCCCCTCTTTGCTCCTTCCGATCAAGGCAGAGGAGCCCTTCGGCCGTCTCCTCATCCCCTTCCAGCCAAAAAAACTGAAATCGAACCTGCTCCGCTATTTCAACACTTCTTCTTTTTTTCTTTCCTTTTTTTTTTTTTTGCCTCCCTTCCCAACAAAAGAGGCGAAGGCCAGAACTGCCTTTGCCAAAACATCTAAGCCATTCGTTGGAAAAAACAACAGCTCTCGCTAGCTTTTGCAGAAAGGAGGGGAAGCGCACCACCATGGATTGTTTGGCGGATTAGAAATAGAGAATCCTTCGCTGTTGTTGGTTTTGCTTTTTTGCTTTTTTTGGTCTAAAGGGCAATAGTGAAATTGCCTTTCTTGCCGTGCCAAAGCAAATTCTTTTGTTAAAAGCTGCAGAGAGAGTTACGCACAGGAGAGGCACCGACTGCTGGCTTTACTCTCCCTTTTCTATGAAAAAAAAGCATTTCCTCCACCCAAAACCTAATTGGCAAGGCGTTTCTGATTTTAGCCAAACCGACTGGCAAGGCTCCATCTTCATAATGTTACCGGGGTACGGGCAGGGGGGCTGTTTTTACAGGGTTGCTCAAAAGATGAAGATACCCCGGGCAGCGCCAGCCTCTATCAAGTTCTCTCTTGTGCCGTCTTCTCTTCCATCCACGCGCCCGGCGTGGCTGCCTGTCTTTGTCGTGGCCACACTCCAAACATAGTTCCCTCTAAGCTGAGCAGTGAGCAATCGCTCACTTAAAAATCATCATCAACTCAGAGTTTTCCAAACCTGCCCAGAAGCCGAGAGGGAAAGAGTGAGAGGGAAGGAGAGAGAGAGAGGAAGAGAGAGAAACAGATAAAAAAAAGAGAGGAAGGAAAAGAGAAAGAAAAAGAATGGGAGTAAGGAAGAGAGAAAGAAAATCAAAATCTAGTTTGAAACTAGCTCAACTATTTAAGTGGCATTTTGATATTGATAGAGTTGCCCTATTATGAGCTCACTGTTATAGACACACAGTACAGTATTTTATTTTGAAATTCTCTGAGGCAAAACAGGGTGGGTTTTTTATTTGTTTGTTTGTTTGTTTGTTTACTTATTTACTTATTTATTTATTTAATATTTTTGTGCCGCCCAGTCCCGAAGGGACTGCCGCTCAGACACTATACTTTTCCGCCCCCCCCCCAAAAAAAAAAAAATTAGAGGGAACACTGACTCCAAAAGGTGCTTGAATGACGGAGAGGCTAAACTGTGCTTTTTGAAGCGCCACGGCCAAAGAGCCACTGAGAATTTAAAACGCCTAACTTCAGGGATTTGAAACTGCCTGCAAAAAATTGGGGGTGAACTTGGTTCCCAGAGACTTGACTCCTTTACAAAATACACAGGGAATCCTCGGCTTACCAGGGTTAAAAATTACGATGGTACACCAAAAAAGGGGACTTATGAGTGTTTTTCACACCTACAACTTTTGCATCATCTCCCTGGTCACGCGTATCAAAATTCAGATTCTTGGTCACAAAACAAGGTAGCTTTGGCTCAGTTTTACAGCTGTCATTTTCCTATTTATCTGATCTGTTTATTTATGTGATGTTATTTAGCTGATCTGATCTAAATGTAGTTTGTAAAATCATACGCCAAAATATACTTCCTGTCAATGACTACTTCGCCTTCAACCGCAGCAATGCACGAGCAGGTAATAGATTCAAACTAAATGTAAACCGCTACAAACTCAACTGCAGAAAATACAACTTCAGCAACAGAATGGTCAATGCCTGGAATGCACTAACTGACTCTGTGGTTTCTTCCCCAAACCCCAAAAACTTTAATCTTAGACTGTCTACAGTCGATCTCACCCTGTTTCTAAGAGGTCTGGAAGGGGCGTGCATAAGCGCATGAGCATACCTAATGTCCCTGTACTACTGTCATATTGTCTTCTTATATGGTTAGTTTTTACTTATGTTATGTTTATACAAGTTATACAAACTATTACTATCCTATACATGTTTGACAAACAAACAAACAAATTTACAGTCTTACTGATAACCATTGTAGTCCTGTCATATTGTGGTCCTGCCGCATGAATCCCAGCGACTGGTTAGGCTCCACAGCAGCGGTCCCCAAACTACGGCCCGCAGACCACATGCGGCCCGCTGAGGCCATTTATCTGGCCCGTCGGTCTTTTCCAAGGCCGCACTGGAGAAGCAGTGAGAACGTCCCCCTCAATCTCATCTCACCCGAGGTAAAGTAAGGCTTGCTGAAAGCTGAGCTGGGCACAACACACACACATACACGCGCACACCCACCTCCTCCTCCTCCTCTTTGAGTTGCTAGCTCCCGTTTTCTGAATGGGGATTGAATGGGAGTCCGGGGTCGGAGGGTGGAGGCTTGTCGGGTGAGCCCTCTGTGGGGAGAGAAGAGGGAGGGTGAAAGAGGGAAAAGAGAGAGAGAGAAGTGGAGAGAAAGAAAGAAAAGGGAAAGAGAATGGAAAAAGAGCAAGGGAAAGAGAAGTGGAGAGGAAGGAAGGAGGGAGGGAAGGGAAGGAAGGGGTAGAAAGAGAGAGAAAGGGAGGGAGGAAGAGAGATAGCAAACGAGAGAGTGAGAAAGAGACAGAGAGAGCAAGAGACAGAAAGAAAGCAAGAGAGAAAGAGAGAGAGAAAGAGAGAGAGAGAAAGAAAGAGAGAGAAAGAGAGTGAGAGACACGAAGAAATAAGGTATGAGCAGTGTGCATAGGAATCTGTTCATAGTTTTTTTTATAGTCCAGCCCTCCAACCGTCCGAGGAACAGTGAACTGGCCCCCTGTGTAAAAAGTTTGGGGAGCCCTGCTCCATAGAGTCCGCCTTCTACAGGTCCCGTCAACTAGACAACGTTGTCTGGTGGGACCTAGGGGAAGAGCCTCCAGCCCTCTGGAATCAGCTCCTCTCAGAAATTCATACTGCCTCCACCCTCATCGCTTTTCATAAGAGTCTGAAGACTCATTTATGCTGCCAGGCCTTGGGTCATTAGACAATGCCCCCTGGCCAACGAATGTATTGTGAGCTTGCTGACTGAATGTGTATGAGAGCATTTTAATTGGTTTTTCAGGGTTTGTTTTTATTATTAACTTAATTAATTGGATTTGGATGTACTGTACACTGTTCCTTATAAGTTGTAAGCCGCCCCGAGTCCTCGGAGAGGGGCGGCATATAAATCCGATTAATAAATAAATTAAATAATTCATAAATAATATTGCTGGGAATTTTAGGAGGTTGGAATCCAACATAATTTTATTCCAAAAGTCAGCAGGCAGAAGCAGGCAAGCATATTTGTGCTTTCTCTTTCTACACCTAAACACACAAGGTGTCAGTGTGGCCTGAGGCCTGCCTGGCTTATTTACCAGTATATGACTAAGTTGTGCAACCTTCTGAATTCAGTTCAAAGATGCATTTCAGGATCAATGGGCTGCTGTAATTTAGGGACACAGAGGTGATGCAAAACGAAAACGGCACTGAAAAGATCATATGCTGCAACGTTCTACCTGTCAATGACTACTTCAGCTTCAACCGGAACAACACAAGAGCCTGCAACAGATTCAAACTTAATATTAACCGCTCCAAAATTGACTGTAAAAAATATGAATTCAGCAACCGAGTTGTCGAAGCGTGGAACTCATTACCTGACTCAGTAGTGTCAACCCCTAACCCCCAACATTTTCCCCTTAGACTATCCACGATTAACCTCTCCAGGTTCCTTAGAGGTCAGTAAGGGGCGTGCATAAGTGCACCAGTGTGCCTTCCGTCCCCTGTCCAATTGTCTCTCCTTATCTCATTTATCTTTTCTTCCTTTCAGATATGTTCACCTATAGTTTTATATCTTTTCTTCTATTCTTTTCTTTACTTATATTACTACATATCTATTCTCTTCAATGTGTATTATGTATTGGACTAAATAAATGATAGATAGATAGATAGATAGATAGATAGATAGATAGATAGATAGATAGATAGATAGATAGATAGATAGATATGGATGGATAGACAGACAGACAGACAGGCAGACAGACAGACAGATAGAAAGATATGGATAGATAGATAGATAGATAGATAGATAGGTAGGTAGGTAGGTAGGTAGGTAGGTAGGTAGGTAGGTAGGCAGATAGGTAGGTAGGTAGGTAGGTAGGTAGGGATGGATGGAGATAGATAGATAGATAGGTAGGTAGGTAGGTAGGCAGGTAGGTAGGTAGGTAGGGATGGATGGAGATAGATAGATAGATAGATAGATAGATAGATAGATAGATAGATAGATAGATAGATAGATAGATAGATAGATAGATAGATAGGTCCCTTGCGATTGTTTTTCGCACACTTTGAACTGTTGTAGCATCCCCGTGGTCAGGTGATCAAAATTCACAACCCTGGCAACCAGTTCAAATTTATGATGGTTGTGATCCCCCCTTTTAGGATCTTCTCATGAGCAAAGTCAACGGGGAAGCCAGGTTCACTTAAACCAGGGGTCTCCAACCTTGAGAACTTTAAGCCTGAAGGACTTCAACTCCCAGAATTCTGTGAGTTGAAGTCCCCCAGGCTTAAAGTTCCCAAAGTTGGAGACCCCTGACTTAAACAACCTATTTCACTTAAACTATTATGCTTTATTCTTTATGAATGCATTAGAATGTATATAGTCTAACTCAGTGTTTCCCAACCTTGGCAACTTGGAGATATCTGGACTTCAACTCCCAGAATTCCCCAGCCAGCATTCGCTGGCTGGGGAATTCTGGGAGTTGAAGTCCAAATGTCTTCAAGGTTGGGAAACACTGGTCTAACTGAATACATAGAATAGAATAGAATAGAATAGAATAGAATAGAATAGAATTTTATTGGCCAAGTGTGATTGGACACACAAGGAATTTGTCTTGGTGCATATGCTCTCAACGTACATAACATAAAATATACATTTGTCAAGAATCATGTGGTACAACACTTAATGATTGTCATAGGGGTCAAATAAGCAATGAAGAAGCAATATTAATAAAAATCTTAGGATATACGCAACAAGTTATAGTCATACAGTCAACATGGGAGGAAATGGGTGAAAGGAATGATGAGAAAAACTAGTAGAATAGAAGTGCAGATTTAGTAGAAAGTCTGACAGTGTTGAGGGAATTAGTGCGATGAATTGTAATTTCAAAACGTAATAGATACAGATTATGATCTGTCTAAGAATATATATGAAAAACTTTTCTTTTTTAAAAAAAATCAAAAAAAATAAAATAAATAAACAACCTTGTTATTAATTTAACAACAACAGTGATTCACTTAACCAGGACTTCTATGACAAGAGGGGAGATTGTAACCCCTACTTCATGTTAAATGGTTGTTTGTCAGTTTGTCAATTTTTATGGAAAATCAATAAAGTTTATTTTAAAAAAAGGAAAGGGTGCAAAATGGGGCAAAACTCAGTTTAACAACTGTCTTGCTTAGCCACAGAAATTTGGGCCTCAGGTGTGGTCAAATTTACCTCACAAAATTCAGAGGAGCCCGCATCTAATATAGGCCTCACACCTGACTCCCCCGAAAATTCACGACATATTTACAGTTTTCTTAGAAAAAACATGAAAATAGTTTGCTATGGACTTGCTCTGGAAGTTCCCCCCCCCCCTTCCCTGTTCAGCTCTGGATATATTTCTCTCAACCAAATTTAAACTAGGCCCAACCCTGTTTGGTTTCTCAGCTCAACCCAGATCAAGCAGTCAGAAGTTCAAAGCCGCTATCGCCTGGATCAATATCAAGTAACCACGATCAAGACAGAAGGGCTTAATAAGAAAGACTTTTTCCTCCTCCGCTGTCCTCTTTTTTTAATAAGATTTAATACTTTCCCTGCAGATAAAGCCTTCTTTAACTCAATCTGTATCGTCTGGACTCTGGAGGACAGAAGGAAAAGGGGGGACATGATCGAAACATTTAAATATATTAAAGGGTTAAATAAGGTCCAGGAGGGAAGTGTTTTTAATAGGAAAGTGAACACAAGAACAAGGGGACACAATCTGAATAGGTTGGGGGAAAGTTCAAAAGCAACGTGAGAAAATATTGTTTCACTGAAAGAGTAGTAGATCCTTGGAACAAACTTCCAGCAGACATGGTTGGTAACTCCACAGTAACTGAATTTAAACATGCCTGGGATAAACATATATCCATTGTACGATAAAATACAGGAAATAGTATAAGGGCAGACTAGATGGACCATGAGGTCTTTTTCTGCCGTCAGTCTTCTATGTTTCTATGTTTCTTCCGAAATATCTTCCCTCACACCGCTTAAACCCCTGAACATTAGAGGGGGTAAGTTTTAAATCAAAGCCAGTCAGACATGGTATCAAATCTGTCTTTGGCTATGGAAGCCAATTATTCGCTCAAGCTATATTAATATTAATAACAACAACAACAACAGAGTTGGAAGAGACCTTGTAGGTCTTCTAGTCCAACCCCCTGCTTAGGCAGGAAACCCTACACTACTTCAGACAGATGGTTATCCAAAATTTGCTTTAAAACTTCCAGTGTTGGGGCATTCACAACTTCTGGAGGCAACTTGTTCCACTGATCAACCGTTCTGACTGTCAGGAAATTTCTCCTTAGTTCTAAGTTGCTTCTTTTATTGTTTAGTTTCCACCCATTGCTCTTTGTCTTACCCTCAGGTGCTTTGGAGAATAGGTTGACTCCTTCTTTGTGATATTGGAACATTGCCATCATGTCTCCCCTGGTCCTTCTTTGCATTAAGCTAGCCATGCCCAGTTCTTGCAACCGTTCTTCATATGTTTTACCCTCCAGTCTCCTAATCATCTTTGTCGCTCTTCTCTGCACTTTTTCTAGAGTCTCAATATCCTTTGTGCATCGTGGTGACACCACGATATGTAAAAAATATCTTACAGGATTGTTGCGAAGAGCAAAAAGAGAGAACAACATCCTGGTTGTAGGAGGACAACAGAGTTACTCTTGAAGAAAGAATGCAGCAAAAAAAACATCACCTTAGTCTGAAAAGCTTTTGAAGATTCTTGTTTTTATATCCTATAAAAATGCACTTCCAGAAGTTCTCATCATAGAAACATAGAAACATAGAAGTCTGACGGCAGAAAAGGACCTCATGATCCATCTAGTCTGCCCTTATACTATTTTCTGTATTTTATCTTAGGATGGATATATGTTTATCCCAGGCATGTTTAAATTCAGTTACTGTGGATTTATCTACCATGTCTGCTGGAAGTTTGTTCCAAGGATCTACTACTCTTTCAGTAAAATAATATTTTCTCATGTTGCTTTTTATCTTTCCCCCAACTAACTTCAGATTGTGTCCCCTTGTTCTTGTGTTCACTTTCCTATTAAAAACACTTCCCTCCTGGACCTTATTTAACCCTTTAATATATTTAAATGTTTCGATCATGTCCCCCCTTTTCCTTCTGTCCTCCAGACTATACAGATTGAGTTCATTAAGTCTTTCCTGATATGTTTTATGCTTAAGACCTTCCACCATTCTTGTAGCCCGTCTTTGGACCCGTTCAATTTTGTCAATATCTTCTTGTAGGTGAGATCTCCAGAACTGGACACAGTATTCCAAATGGGGTCTCACCAGCGCTCTATATAACGGGATCATTATCTCCCTCTTCCTGCTTGTTATACCTCTAGCTATGTTTGTTTCTTATCCAGGCCTACCTTGAAAGGCTGACAATGAGTGGGTTTATGCAAACACAAAATAAGTCGATTGCACATTAAACCCAACCCATGTAGTTTGCAGTTCTGTGGTTGAGTTTACTCAACACACTTAACCAGATCTTTTAAAAAACCTACCACAAGCCATGCTTATTTCATTTTAATCTTGGCTGGGTTTTTTTAATGGCTTGGCAGGCTATAAGTACCAAGGCTCATATATTTAGTTTATCCATCAGTCTTTTTTTTTTTTTTTGCAAAGCCA
Source organism: Erythrolamprus reginae (assembly GCF_031021105.1). NCBI lineage: Eukaryota > Metazoa > Chordata > Lepidosauria > Squamata > Dipsadidae > Erythrolamprus > Erythrolamprus reginae. The sequence continues at coordinate 11,661,486 of NC_091959.1, read as the reverse complement.
AAAACAGTCAATCTTAACTGTACAAATTCCAATCCAGAACACCGATTCATATGTTGCATTGTGGAAACACAGCTCGTGTGCGCCACCTTGTGGAAAATAAGGGGAGCAAGCGAACGGTCCTCATTCCAGAGATATCAGTTGAAGGAAACGTTTAAGTCAAAAGTATGTGAATTAGATGTGATTAAAGAAACTGCCAAATTCATCCCACAGCCAATTTGGTTTGGTCAAGAGCCACATTGTAAGAATCACACTTTCAGACTTTTTTTTTAAGAAAAGTTTGTTTTTGCATTGAGATACTTACATGTATGTTACCCTAAACAGTGCTACGAAATTTGATTAATTTCCAAATAAGGGTTTCGAAATCAGGTCCAAGTAACGTTTAAGTCTGCAATGCCACTGGAACTTCATTCTCTGGTGTTTCTTCCATACAAAGTCTGCGTGTCACAGCAGGGATTAAGCCAACAAAGGTCACACTACTGACTTTGAAATGGGAGAGGATGCAAAAATGCCTGTGATGTAGGTTACCTAATGTTAGAAGGGCAGACAAGCCTATAGGGGATGACATTAAGCTCCTGCTGCCTTAGCCGCCTTTGGATAAAGCCACAATCCATCCATGGTTTGCAAACTGCCACCGTTGAGTTCGCCCAAACCTAGCAATCCACTTTACAAATGAGTCTAATAGTATAAGCACAGCCAGTCCCTTATGAATAGTCTGGGATCTTTTTGCTAAGTATATTTTATACTTTTGTACTTTTATATTTATATACTTTTGCTAAGTATATTTTGATCAGTTGTTCTTTTTTTTCAACCTGCCTATTCCAGGGGTTTAAGGCTGTTGTTGACTCCCTTTCATAGAAACATAGAAGATTGACAGCAGAACAAGACCTCATGGCCCATCTAGTCTGTCCTTATACTATTTCCTGTATTTTATCTTAGGATAGAGATATGTTTATCCCAGGCATGTTTAAATTCAGTCACTGTGGATTTGCCAACCACGTCTGCTGGAAGTGTGTTCCAAGCATCTGCTACTCTTTCAGTAAAATAGTATTTTCTCACGTTGCTTCTGATCTTTCCCCCAACTAACCTCAGATTGTACCCCCTTGTTCTTGTGTTCACTTTCCTCAATTTATTGCCATAACCGCCATGTGAAAAAGGTAAGTAATATTGTTGTGTTTTTCCCTCCCAACACACTAGACCAGGGGTCTCCAACCTTGGCCCCTTGAACGTCAATTCCCAGATTTCTGGGAGTTGAAGTCAAGTGGCCAAGGTTGGAGACTCCTGCCCTAGACTGATATGTGGGTGGCTAGCTGGCTACTCCACAGCTCAAGGCACTGTGTAAAAACCAAGCCATTGGTTTCCCTCCATTCATCAAGGATGAAAAGCAATTCCTAAAAACAGGAGTCTCCCAAATGCAGAAAAAACAATTGCTGCCAACCTGCCTTCCATTGAGCACCTGTATAACTTCAGGAGTCAAAAACAGGGCAGTGCATCCTGGACATAAACTGTTTCAACTCCTACCTACTGCACACCAAGACAACTAGACACAAGACAGGTTTTTTTCCCCCAAATGCCATCACTCTGCTAAACAAATAATTCACTCAACACTGTCAAACTATTTACTAAGTCTGCACTACTATTACTACTAGTATTTTCTCATCATTCCTATCATCCATTTCCACCCACTAATGACTGTATGACTGTAATTTATTGCTTGTAAGCTTAAGATTTTATTAATATTGATTGTTTCCTGATTGCTTATTTAACCCCTATAATCATTAAGTGTTGTACCTCTTGATTCTTGACAAACATATCTTTTTCTTTTATATACACTGAGAGTATATGCACCAAAGATTCCTTGTGTGTCCAATCACACTTGGCCAATAAAGAATTCTATTCTATTCTACTCCATTCCATTCCATTCTATCCCATTCTAGATAAATGTATCTTTTTCTTTTATGTAGACTGAGAGCATCTGCACCAAAGACAAATTCCTTGTGTGTGCAATCACACTTGGCCAATAAAGAATTCTATTCTATTCCAACGGGGGTTCCATGGCTAAAGTTAAAAAAAGCGCAGCCTGGTTCTTACCAGCCCTACCCCTCACCCCACTACTTCTTCAGACCTGGAGATAAGGGCGTTTTCCACATGCTCAGAGGCTACCTCACACCCACACAGAAGCTTAAGAGAGCCCTCAACCCTCTCAGGGAGGCGTCCACACCCACCTACCCACCCAAGGCGAAGGAAGGCGCCCCTCCTGTCTCGCCTCGCTGCGCCCCGTTCCTTCGGGGGGTCTCTGTCCGCCACTCACCTCCTCTCGTGGGGGGATTCCTTTCCTTCGGCGCCTCCTTAGCGGGAAGGGTCGGCAGAAACGGACGGCGAGAGTTCCTCCGGTCCAAGGCGAATCCCGGGACGTCGCCGCAAGCTTTCGAGAAGGGGAGCTGGCAAGGGAACAAGTGCCCGCCCTTTCCAAGCGAGCAGGCGGGACGGTTCAGGGCTCGCTCGCCCGGTCGGTCCGCCTGCCTTCCAGGCTGCAGCCCACCGCCCAATCCAGCCCAGGTCCCTGGGAAGTCAAGCCCACCTACCCCCCGCGCGGAGTGGGAGCCGCGCGCGTAAGGACACGCGTGGAAAGCGCGCGCTCTAGCCAATCTGGGCAAAGCCAGCGCGGGTAAAAGCCAACTCTCCTCCTCCCACGCCCCGCCACCAGCCTTCCCGGCCCTGGAATCCCCGGCTTCAGCCAAGCGGCTTGCTTGGGAATGCGGGGAAAGCGGGGAGGGGTTGCTGACACGCGGGGGAAGAACGTGGGAAGGCAGGGGAGGGAATTCCACTCGACGCGCCGCCCTGCGTCCCCTTTAAAGTCCCCAGCAACTTTCGCCAGACCAATTTATTTTATTTATTAGATTTCTATGCCGCCCTTCTCAAAGCGACTCAGGGCGGCATAGAAATCTAATTTAAAAAATAAATTGAATACAGCTCATCTGTCTGGAACCTGCACCACATTTTGGACATAAATACTACTCTAGAACAGTGTTTCCCAATCTTGGCAACTTGAAGATATCTGGACTTCAACTCCCAGAATTCCCCAGCCAGCATTTTCTGGCTGGAGTATTCTGGGAATTGAAGTCCAAATATCTTCAAGTTGCCAAGGTTGGGAAACACTGCTCTAGAAAATGTCCGGAGATACTTTACAGAACAGCTCTCCATTCCCGACAGAATATTCTACGCAACTAGATTTCCAATCCTAGGTTTAAAAAGCTTAGAACTACGTCGCCTTTCACCTAAGCACAGCCCATAAAATCATCTGCTACGACTACTTCCTGTCAATGACTACTTCAGCTTCAACCACAGCAACACACGAGCACACAACAGATGCAAACTTAAAGTAAACCGCTCTAAAAACTGGACTGCAGGAAATACGACTTTAATAACTGAGTGGTTGATGCATGGAACTCACTACCTGACTCTGCCGTATCATCACCTAACCCCCAAAACTTTACTCTGCTTGGACTATCCACTGTTGACCTCTCCCGATTCCTAAGAGGTCAGTAAAGGGCGCGCATAAGTGCACCAGCGTGCCTTCCGTCGTCTGTCCTTATGTTTCTCTCTTACTAGCATCATGTATATCAGTGATTTTCAACCTTTTTTGAGCTGCGGCACATTTTTTACATGTACAAAACCATGGGGCACATTGAGGGGGGTGGCTAAAAAAAGTTTGAACAAAAAAATTATCTCTTCCTTTCGCTCTATTTCTCCCTCCCTCTTTCTCTCCCTTCCTCTTTTTCTCTCTCTCTCCATCCCTCTTTCTTTCTCTCTTCCTTCTTTCCTCTTTTTTGCTCTATTTCTCTCTCCCTCCCTCCCTACCTCTATGTCTTTCTCTCTCCCACCTTCCCTCCCTCTCTTTCTCTCTCTCTTGCTTTCTTTCTTGCTCTCTCTTTCTTTCTTTCTTTCTCTCTCTCTTGCTTTCTCTCTCTTGCTTTCTTTCTCTCTTGTTTTCTTTCTCTCTCTCTTGTTTGCTTTCTCTCTCTCTTTCTCTCTCTCTCTCTCTTTCTTTCTTTCTCTCTCTCTTGTTTTCTTTCTCTCTCTGAGCTTCGCGGCACACCTGACCATGTCTCACGGCACACTAGTGTGCCACGGCACACTGGTTGAAAAACACTGATGTATATAAACACTGTAATATCTTTGTATAATACCAATATGTACTTGACAAAATAAATAAAGAATAAAACAAACAAACAAACAAACAAATAAATTAATAAATAAATAAAATAAAACCGGTTTCAATCTACCATGCTTCTATAAGGCTTCTAAGAGGTCAGTATGGGGTGGGCATAAGTTCACCAGCGTGCCTTCCATCCCCTGTCCTAATGTTTCTCTTTTACTAGTATCATGTATATAAATATTATAACTTTGTATATCTTTCCAAGCATCAACTACTCAGTTACTAAAGTCGTATTTCCTGCAGTCGAGTTTGGAGCGGTTTACATTGTTTGTATCTGTTGTGTGTTTGTGTGTTGTTGCGGTGGACGCTGAAGTAGTAGTAGTAATAGTAGTAGTAGTAGTAGTAGTAGTAGTAGTAGTAATAATAATGATAATAATGATAATAATAATAATAATAATAATTATTATTATTATTATTATTATTATTATTATTATTTATTAGATTTGTTTGCCGCCCCTCTCCGAAGACTCGGGCCGGCTCACAACAATGATAAAAAACAATATTATAGTGAACAAATCTAATATTAAAAGAAGTATATAAAACCTATCATATTTAAAACCAAACAACACCTACATACCAAACATAAAATATAAAAAAGCCTGGGGGAAAGGTGTCTCAACTCCCCCATGCCTGGCGGTATAGGTGAGTCTTGAGCAATTTACGAAAGACAAGGAGGGTGGGGGCAGTTCTAATCTCCAGGGGGAGTTGATTCCAGAGGGCCGGAGCCACCACAGAGAAGGCTCTTCCCCTGGGGCTCGCCAGACAACATTGTTTAGTCGACGGGACCCGGAGAAGGCCAACTCTGTGGGACCTTATCGGTCGCTGGGATTTGGGCGGTAGCAGGCGGTTCCGGAGTCGTTGACAGGAAGGACATGCTCGCAAATGATTTTACGGGCTATGCTTAGGTTGTGTTTAAGGCGACGTGTTTTTTTCTAAACCTTAACTTAGCTTCTAAGGAAAGCAACGGAGTTTCCAGAATCTGAAAAGGAGATTATGACGCGTCTCTTAGAAATGCCCCGTTGATTTTCAAAGCACGGTTGTCAACAGCTGTCGCTGTTGTTCCCTTTGGCACCGAGAGCTAAAAAGAAAAGAATGCCATAGAGCTACCATGCATCGCTCTTCAGGCTGCAGAATGCCTGCTCTTGCCCACCCACTCCTGGTCAGCAGTAAATCCGGCTCTTTAGCAGCCAGTTTAATGATTAAGTCCCGAGGCCGCGGTCCGCAACGGCCTGGACAAGGGAGATGCCCACGCCAAGCAAAGCCTGGCCTTTGAAGGCAGCAGGTGCAAAACGCCTGCCAGACCGCTGAAAATAATAGGGGAACGGAAGCATAATTATGCTCTTCCTTTCCAAAGGTTAAATTAAAAAAAAGAAGGAGGCAGCTGGTCTTTAAAAGCTAAATGCTGGTGGGCATTTTTCTTTTCTTTTAAGCAATGAGCAGGAAGTTATTGAGCAAGACAAAGGAAGGTGTATTACCCACTTGTGTCTTGAAAATTGCTGCACAAATATACCGATTATTTTCCAATTTATGGATATTCCAAAAGCTTGATGCTGGAGAGCTTGCCTTCCTACAAACTGGGCAGGATGATTGCTAAGCTGGATTCGTTATTCGCCATGATATTTTTTTGTTTTTAATTTAAAATTTAATTGATTTTTATGCCGCCCAATCCCAAAGGGACTCTCAAGGTGGCTTACAACAATAGAATAAAACAATAAGACAGTGGTACCTCTACTTACCAACTTAATTCGTTCCGCGACCAGGTTTTTAAGTAGAAAAGTTTGTAAGAAGAAGTAATTTTCCCCTTAGGAATCAATGTAAAAGCAAATAATGGGTGCAATTGGGGAAACCACAGGGAGGGTGGAGGCCCTGTTTCCTCCCAGGAGATTCCTAGAGAGGCCCCATGGAGGCTTCTCCCTGCCTTTTCCAGACCTATTTCCTCCCAGGAGATTCCTAGAGAGGCTCCGCGGAGGCTTTTCCCCACCTTTTCCAGCCCTGTTTCCTCCCAGGAGATTCCTAGAGAGGCCCCACGGAGGTTTCTCCCCACCTTTTCCAGCCCTGTTTCCTCCCAGGAGACTCCTAGAGAGGCCCCACGGAGGCTTCTCCCTGCCTTTTCCAGCCCTGTTTCCTCCCAGGAGATTCCTAGAGAGGCCCCACAGAGGCTTCTCCCCGCCTTTTCCAGCCCCGTTTCCTCTCAGGAGATTCCTAGAGAGGCTCCACAAAGGCTTCTCCCTGCCTTTTACGGCCCTGTTTCCACCCAGGAGATTCCGAGAGAGGCTCCACAAAGGCTTCTCCCCGCCTTTTCCGGCCCTGTTTCCTCCCAGGAGATTCCTAGAGAGGCTCCACAAAGGCTTCTCCCTGCCTTTTCTGGTTACAGTTTCGGAGAATCGGATTTGTAAGTGGAAAATGGCTCTTGAGAAGAGGCAAAAAAAATCTTGAACACCCGGTTCTTATCTAGAGAAGTTCGTAAGTAGAGGCGTTCGTAGGTAGAGGTACCGCTGTACATTAGATATCAACTTACTGAAATAAGGTGGGGGAATGGATTAAAAAAATTACAAAAGAAGAAGTGGAGAAAAAAACAGAATTATATTTATTGGGTATTTTTAATACGAAATTCAAAAAAGAAGTACGGCAAGGACAGTACAGTATATGTTCAACAGTGGAAATCCGATAGAATACCAGAAGAAGGGAAGGTAATTAAAAAGGTGAGGGATTGCGCAGAGATGGATATGCTGTCAAAGAAGATAGGAGGGAAAGAAGAATTTCAGAATATTATAAGAATTTCTATAATTGGCTAGAGGAAAGAAAGAATAGAAGAAATGACATAGAAGAAATTAATAAATAAAATTGAAAGAAAAACGTGCAAATATATAAAAATGCAAAGCATTAAGTTAACAAAAAATAAGGTTAAAAATCGATAACTCTGTGACTGAAATTCCAAATGAGCAGGGAATGTAATAATAATAATAATAATAATAATAATAATAATAATAATAATAATAATATATTAGATTTGTATGCCGCTCCTCTCCGTGGAGCGGCATACAAATCCCAAATTTATTTTATGTTTTCCGGTTTGTTAATCATTGTTGTGTTTGTGTATATATATAATTATTTTTTTTTTAAAAAAGAAGTAAAATAAGAACAATAAAAACAGTGAAAACCCCTTAATATAAAACCACCCAAATACACTCGTACACACATACATGTCAAACAAGTCATAATTCGGCCGTGACTCGATGTTACTCTCACAGATCCCAGGCCTGCCAGCAAAGTCAGGTCTTCAAGGTCTTTCAGAAGGCCAGTAGAGTGGGAGCAGTACGGATATCGAGGGGTAGTTGTTTCCAAAGAGCCGGGGCCACCACAGAGAAGGCCCTCCCCCGAGGGCCCACCAACCTGTTTAGTTGACGGGACCAGAGAAGCCGAACCCTGTGGGATCTGATTAGAGGTATGCGGCAGGAGACGGTCCGTAGATAGTCTTCCTGTAGATAGTTTTTTCTCTCAGGCAAGCCTAAAGTAACCCAATCCATCAGGCCAGCTGGAAAACACAGCATGATTGTCTTTTTTTATTATTATTCTTTGTCCAATATACAATACATATGGAAGAGAGTAGGCATTAAGTAATATATATAAAGATAGAAGGAAAAAGAGGATATATATGATACAAGAGATAAGGAGTGAATATATATGATATATGTATATATATATATATATATATATGTAGATAGATAGATAGATAGATAGATAGATAGATAGATAGATAGATAGATAGATAGATAGATAAACAGATAGTCTTGATTTAGAACCATTCATTTAGTGATAGTTGGAAGTTACAATGGCGCTGGGAAAGATGACTTGCAACCGGTCCCTTGCAATCTATCTATCCAATCTATCCATCTATCTAATTTATCCATCTATCATATCTATTCTATCCCGGAGTGAGCGACCTGGCCATCCCGGCGGACGTGCGCAAATACGCCCTCCGCGGGGCGACGCCCGGGCTCTTTTAAGGGGACAGCGCCGCCGAGCCGGAATGACGGTGCTCATTGGGAATGACGGTGCTCATTGGGAGCTGGAGGGCGGGCGGGGGGCATCCTTTCGGGCTCCGGCCGCTTTGCCTTCCACGCGGGTCAAGAGACGCGTGGAAAGCCGCGGCCGAGCTTACTGGGCGTGCCGTGGAATCTCCAGCGCCTCGCGCCTCCTTTAACTAACCGGTGCGCGCAAAAAAGGAAGCCGAACCTCCCACCCTCCCCGGGGGAAGGCGGGCTCGGTTGCTAAGGCTCGCCACGTGCCCTCTCTCCCTCTTCTTTTTTATGAATGACCAGGTGAGAGGGCACGTGGCGAGCCTTAGCAACCGAGCCCGCCTTCCCCCGGGGAGGGTGGGAGGTTCGGCTTCCTTTTTTTCGCGCACCGGTTAGTTAAAGGAGGCGCGAGGCGCTGGAGATTCCGCGGCACGCCCAGTAAGCTTGGCCGCGGCTTTCCACGCGTCTCTTGACCCGCGTGGAAGGCAAAGCGGCCGGAGCCCGAAAAGATGCCCCCCGCCCATCCTCCAACTCCCAAACCCGGCGGAGCAGCGTCCTTCCAGTTCGGCGGCGCTGTCCCCTTAAAAGAGCCCGGGCGTCGCCCCGCGGAGGGCTTATTTGCGCAAGTCCGCCCGCCCGGCCACTTCGCTCACTCCGTCCTTCCACCCCGATGGCCGCGGCAAGATTTTCCACGCCGGACAGCGGACTGGCCTCCGACTCTGCCTTGAGCCCCGAGGCCAGCCCGATCCTCTGGACGCCCCTGCGAGAGAGAGAGGTGCTGCGCCAACTGAACGGCCGTCTGGCCGCCTACATCCAACGCGTGCGGGCTTCGGAGGCGGCCGAAGCCGCGCTTCGCCTCCGCCTGGGCCGGTGCGAGGAGGACAGCCGCCACCTGGGCTCCCTGCGGAGCAGCTACGAGAGTGAGCTGGCCAAGGCGCGCCAAGCGTTGGACCACCGGGCCCTGCAAGAGGCGGCTTTGCAGGCGGCGGCGGACTCGTTGCGCCAAGACCATCAGCAGCTTCTGGCCAGGTCAGTCCGGCACCTGGGTTCCCACAGCCGGGGATGGTTGTTGAGGCAGGTTGCTTCCCCACTCGGGCCGGCCCCGTCGTGCCAAAGCGGTTCCTTTAATAAGCCACAAATCCCGGTTCAGCACAGCCAGCAGAGATACCCACAAAAGGAACCGGGGTGGCTGGGAGTGGAAGGGAAGTCTGGTTCACACAACCCGCTAAACCAGTGGTTCTTAGCCTGGGGGTCGGGACCCTTTTGGGAGGATAACAACCACCACCACCACAACAACAACAACAACAGAGTTGGAATGGACCTTGGAGGTCTTCTAGTCCAACCCCCCCCCCCCCCCAAAACCCTACACTACTTCAGACAAATGATTATCCAACATCTTCTTTAAAACTTCCAGTGTTGGGGCATTCACAACTTCTGGAGGCAAGCTGTTCCACTGATTATTTGTTCTAACTGTCAGGAAATTTCTCCTTAGTTCTAAGTTACTTCTCTCCTTGTTTAATTTCCATGCATTGCTTCTTGTTCTACCCTCAGGTGCTTTGGAGAATAGCTTGACTCCTCCTTCTTTGTGGCAACCCCTGAGATATTGGAACACTGCTATCACGTCTCCTGTCATTCACGGGTTGCATGACCGTTTCACAGGGGTCGCCTAAGACCACAGGAAAAGACAAATTTATCACGGTGTTAGGAACTAAAGCTTCTATTCTGGCACCTTAGAACATATTTTTACAATCCGACCAATCAGGCGTTTACAGTGGGGGTGTCCTTCTGACCTTCCTGCCAATCAGCTTAAAGCTCTGTTGGGAGAATTGGCGCTAGACTTATGGTTGGGCGTCACCACAACATGAGGAACTGTATTAAAGGGTTGAGGCATTAGAAAAGTTGAGAACTACAGCGGTAAAAGTTTGGTTTATTTTCACCCTTACAGGCTCCTGGATAAATTGGTTGGTGAGAGCCAGTTTGGTAGCTGAGGCCTAGAAACCAGGTGGCAATGAGTTCTATCTAGGCCTCCATTATCCTTTGCAGAACAGGGTGGGAGGAAAAAAATAATTTATTTGGATGGATGGATGGATGGATGGATGGATGGAGAGAGAGAGGGGGGGTGGGAGGAAAAAATATTTTATTTGGATGGATGGATGGATGGATGGATGGATGGATGGAGAGAGAGAGAGAGGGTGGGAGGAAAAATAATTTATATGGATGGATGGATGGATGGATGGATGGATGGATGGATGGAGAGAGACAGAGAAACAGACAGACAGACAGACAGACTGACAGACTTTTAGTCCACATCTCTGAAGACTCAGGGCGGCTTGCAAAAACAGTACAGAAAAGATTATAAGGGCCTATTATAAAACTAATCTGAAAACCCAAATACTGTATTTAAAAACTATGCAACCACATTCATCCAGATCTCAGTCATTCTATCGGCTGGGGCAGAGTGTCAACACTCAAGGGCCCGAGGTCTACCGGCAAAGGTGTGCTTTTAAAGCCTGCCGGAAGGCCAGGAGAGTAGGGGCAGTGCGAATCTCCGGGAGGGGAGTTGGTTCCAAAGGGTCGGAGCTGCCACAGAGAAGGCCCTTCCCCTAGGGCCTGCCAGCCGGCATTGCTTGACTGACAGGACCTGGAGAAGGCCAACTCTGTGGGACCTGACCAGTTGCTGGGATGTATCATGTGGCATACATGGTTGCTTAGGAGTAAGACACAACTTGGTAACACAATATGAGGCATACAGTGGTACCTCTACCTAAGAATGCCTCTACTTACAAACTTCTCTAGATAAGAACCGGGTGTTCAAGATTTTTTTGCCTCTTCTCAAGAGCCATTTTCCACTTACAAACCCGAGCCTTCGAAACTGTAACCGGAAAAGACAGGGAGAAGCCTCCTTGGGGCCTCTCTAGGAATCTCCTGGGAGGAAACAAAGCCAGAAAAGGCGGGGAGAAGCCTCCGTGGGGCCTCTCTAGGTATCTCCTGGGAGGAAACGGGGCCTCCACCCTCCCTGTGGTTTCCCCAATCGCACGCATTATTTGCTTTTACATTGATTCCTATGGGAAAAATTCTTCTTACAAACGTTTCTACTTAAGAACCTGGTCGCAGAAATAATAATAATAATAATAATAATAATAATAATAATAATAATAATAGTACTATTACTATTATTATTATTATTATTATTATTATTATTATTATTATAATATTACTCCCAGTAATATTACTCCCAGCGACCGATTAGGTCCCACAGAGTGGGCCTTCTCCGGGTCCCGTCAACTAAACAATGTCGGTTGGCGGGCCCCAGGGGAAGAGCCTTCTCTGTGGCGGCACCGGCTCTCTGGAACCAACTCCCCCCAGAGATTAGAACTGCCCCTACTCTTCCTGCCTTCCGTAAACTCCTTAAAACCCACCTTTGCCGTCAGGCATGGGGGAATTGAAACACCTCCCCTGGGCTTGTTCAATTTTATACATGGTATGCTTGTGTGTGTGTTTGTTAGTATATGGGGTTCTTTTAAATCTTTAAATATTTTAAAGTTATTTCGATTATTTATGATTTGTTATATCTTGTTGTGAGCCGCCCCGAGTCTTCGGAGAGGGGCGGCATACAAATCTAAATAATAAATAATAAATAAATAAAATAAATATTACTATTATTATTATTATTAATTATTATTATTATTATTATTATTATTATTATTATTATTATTATTATTATTATTATTATTATTACTATTATTATTAATTAGATTTGTATGCCGCCCCTCTCCCAAGACTCGGAGCGTAGAACACATCTTAAGATGCCAGTTATCTTTCTGATGTAACTTACTTTTTTTTGCAGGAATGCCAGAATAGAAAATAAATTGAGCTCGGCACTAGTTCAAGTGAGTGAACTACAAGCTCAGGTAAACCGCAGAGGGGCAGAACTGTCGACCGCATTGCAAACGCAGAGCGGTTTGGAGAAAGAACTTCGAGACTCCAACGAACAAACTACCTCTGTAAGCAGTTGCCCAGAGAAATCTCAGCCACCTTGTTAAAATTGTGGGGTATTTACTGTCTATCCAGAGGTGGGATTTGGCAGGTTTTGACCAGTTCTGGGGAACCTGTATTGGAAATCTTGAGTAGTTAGTGAAGATTGGACTTAAACCCTGGATAGTTCAATGGATTTGCAGCTGGCTGAAGCGTAGACATCAAGAGAGTTATTGTTAATGGCGAGTATTCTGAGCAGAGACAGGTTACAAGCGGTGTGCCACAAGGGTCTGTTCTGGGTCCTATTCTTTTTAATATGTTTCTGAGTGACATAGGGGAAGGTTTGGTAGGGAAGGTTTGCCTATTTGCCGATGACTCTAAAGTGTGCAATAGGGTTGATATTCCTGGAGGGGTCTGTAATATGGTAAATGATTTAGCTTTACTAGATAAATGGTCAAAGCAATGGAAACTGCAGTTTAATGTTTCCAAATGTAAAATAATGCACTTGGGGAAAAGGAATCCCCAATATGTGTATTGTATTGGCAGTTCTGTGTTAGCAAATACTTCAAAAGAAAAGGATTTAGGGGTAGTGATTTCTGACAGTCTCAAAATGGGTGAACAGTGAAGTCAGGCGGTAGGGAAAGCAAGTAGGATGCTTGGCTGCATAGCTAGAGGTATAACAAGCAGGAAGAGGGAGATTATGATCCTGCTATATAGAATGCTGGTGAGACCACATTTGGAATACTGTGTTCAGTTCTGGAGACCTCACCTACAAAAAGATATTGACAAAATTTAACGGGTCCAAAGACGGGCTACAAGAATGGTGGAAGGTCTTAAGCATAAAACGTATCAGGAAAGACTCAATGAACTCAATCTGTATAGTCTGGAGGACAGAAGGAAAAGAGGGGACATGATCGAAACATTTAAATATATTAAAGGGTTAAATAAGGTCCAGGAGGGAAGTGTTTTTAATAGGAAAGTGAACACAAGAACAAGGGGACACAATCTGAAGTTAGTTGGGGGAAAGATCAAAAGCAACATGAGAAAATATTATTTTACTGAAAGAGTAGTAGATCCTTGGAACAAACTTCCAGCAGACGTGGTAGATAAATCCACAGTAACTGAATTTAAACATGCCTGGGATAAACATATATCAATCCTAAGATAAAATATAGAAAATAGTATAAGGGCAGACTAGATGGACCAGGAGGTCTTTTTCTGCCGTCAGACTTCTATGTTTCTATGTTTCTAATTGTTAAATACCACCTCTGGCTCCGTCCCCATCTATTCTCTGCCTCCCGAATCCCAGCGGATCAGGAGGAAATAGAGATTTTGCAGTAACCTTCCCCTAGAGTGGAGAGGGAATGGGGATTTTACAGTATCCTGCCACACCCACCAAGCCATACAACTCCCAGCAAACCAAGCCACGCCCACCAAGCCATGACACGCCCACCAAGCTATGACATGCCCACCAAGCCATGACAAGTCCACCAACACATGACACACCCACCAAGCCATGACACGCCCACCAAGCTATGACACACCCACCATGCTAAACAAGGATTACTCTGCTCCTACATTAACAACCAAGCAGAGAACCCTTTGCTAAAAATTTGGAAGCCCACCCCTGGATTCTACAATGGCTGTATGAAAACAGCCTTAAGTCTCTCCTCTCAATGCTGTTATATCTTTGTAATGGTTACAAAACAAACTATAACTCAAGAACTACCAGGGTTTGGTTTCCTTGTGGATGAGGTCCACGGAGCCATACATTTTTCTATAATATTTATTTATTTATTTAATTATTTAATTAATTAATTAATTAATTAATTAATTAATTTGTTTTGTCAAGTACATATTGGTGGTGTGCAAAGTTATATACTGCTCAAAAATAATAAAGGAAACACTCAAAATAACACATCCTAGATCTGAATGAATGAAATATTCTAATTGAATATTTCATTTGCACAACCATGCCATTTGCACAACAGCCTGTGAAATTGATTGTCAATCAGTGTTGCTTCCCAAGTGAACAGTTTTATTTCACAGAAGTTTGATTTACTTGGAGTTACATTGTGTTGTTTAAGTGCTCCCCTTATTTTTTTTGAGCAGTGTAATAATATTCATATACATGATACTAGTAAAAAAGCAGCATTAGGACAGGGGACGGAAGGCACGCTGGTGAACTTATGCACGCCCCTTACTGACCTCTTAGGAACCGGGAGAGGTCAACAGTAGATAGTCTAAGGGTAAAGTTTTGGGGGTTAAGTGATGATACTACAGAGTCCGGTAGTGAGTTGGGGCAGGGTATTGACAATCCTTCTGTCTGACCTTGAATGGACTTTCAACTTGAAAGGACACCCAGCTGTCAGTCAAATCCCCTTCCATCAACAGAGCTCCACAATCGTGCCATTCTTGGATGGCACTAAAAGTTTCCCAAAAAAATAAATAATAAAATGACCTCATTCAAAAATTAATCTTTATTTTCTTTCCAAAGCCCTCACCTTGAAACGCCTTAGAGCAAGCATATTCGTATATCTTAGAGCGAAGATGTCAGCTATCTTAATCCATGCTGGTTTAGGAATCTCTGCTTGATGCCAACATCTTCATTAAGTTGCTTGTACTCCGTGGCTTATTAACTGGCAGTTCTAGTTGGGTTAGTGAAATAATGATACACAAAGTTGGCTCAGAACTACACAGTACACCAAGCCAAAATAAACTACAATTACATAGTTTAGGGTGGGAACCTCATAGGTCTTACATGCTGAAAATCATGGTAACTTCATGTTTGTTTTATCTACAATTAGTAAGAATAACAAAAGCTTGAATACTGTTTTATAGCCTAGAATGATCTGTTGGAATAAGCTGTCTAGAAATAGCTTGCCTTTAGGCTACAGAGGTGATGAATCTTGAAAGATAGGTGATTCACTTCAGATATCTTAGATGAATATCCTTTCCTAAAATCCTAACCTTTAGAAACATAGAAACATAGAAGACTGACGGCAGAAAAAGACCTCATGGTCCATCTAGTCTGCCCTTATACTATTTCTTGTATTTCATCTTACAGTGGATATATGTTTATCCCAGGCATGTTTAAATTCAGTTACTGTGGTTTTACCAACCACGTCTGCTGGAAGTTTGTTCCAAGGATCTACTACTCTTTCAGTGAAATAATATTTTCTCACGTTGCTTTTGATCTTTCCCCCAATTAACTTCAGATTGTGTCCCCTTGTTCTTGTGTTCACTTTCCTATTAAAAACACTTCCCTCCTGAACCTTATTTAACCCTTTGACATATTTAAATGTTTCGATCATGTCCCCCCTTTCCCTTCTGTCCTCCAGACTATACAGATTGAGTTCATGAAGTCTTTCCTGATATGTTTTATGCTTAAGATCTTCCACCATTCTTGTAGCCCGTCTTTGGACCCGTTCAATTTTGTCAATATCTTTTTGTAGGTGAGGTCTCCAGAACTGAACACAGTGTTCCAAATGTGGTCTCACCAGTGCTCTATATAAGGGGATCACAATCTCCCTCTTCCTGCTTGTTATACCTCTAGCTATGCAGCCAAGCATCCTACTTGCTTTTCCTACTGCCCGACCACACTGCTCACCCATTTTGAGATTGTCAGAAATCACTACCCCTAAATCCTTCTCTTCTGAAGTTTTTGCTAACACAGAACTGCCAATGCAATAGTACTCAGATTGAGGATTCCTTTTCCCCAAGTGCATTATTTTACATTTGGAAACGTTAAACTGCAGTTTCCATTGCTTTGACCATTTATCTAGTAAAGCTAAATCATTTACCATATTACAGACCCCTCCAGGAATATCAACCCTATTGCACACTTTAGAGTCATCGGCAAATAGGCAAACCTTCCCTTCCAAACCTTCCCCTATGTCATTCACAAACATATTAAAAAGAATAGGACCCAGAACAGACCCTTGTGGCACACTGCTTGTAACCTGTCTCTGCTCAGAGTACTCGCCATTAACAATAACTCTCTGATGTCTATGCTTCAGCCAGCTTGAAATCCACTGAACTATCCAGGGATTAAGTCCAATCTTCACTAATTTATCTATCAGCTCTTTATGTGGAACCGTATCAAAGGCTTTGCTGAAGGATAACTTAAGAATCCAAATGCTTCCTTTAAAAAAAAATATTACATTTTATTTTCAATTTTTTTATGTTACAAACAACAATAAAACACGACAAAGTATCAAAACAATAATTACACAGTTATATAATAAATCGTTTTTGATTCCCAGGTCATTGTATTCATAAGAGATTATACAGCTCCATAAGTCCTTATGAAAAATTCTTTTCATCAGAAATAAAGATTTTCATATATTTCTGCAAACATGCAAAATACTGTATACCATATACTTGAACTGTAGTCCTACCCTTTGCAAATGCTTCTTTTGGGTGTAGCAAACGTTTTTCTTTTATCCGTTCCTAGCTTAAGGAGTTGCTGAAGAGTTCCAGAAATGAACTTCAGAACGAGAAGTTGAAAACAGCCGAGTTGGAAATTCAAGTGAAGTCTTTCCAAGAACAAATGGCGTTCCAGAAGAGCTTCTATGAAAATGTATTTATGTCAGTCCAAAATGCCGATTTTTGATCCATTCCGTTGGAGCAGGGAGTGTCAAACTCAATTTCATTGAGAGCTGCAGTCCTGTTGTAGGCCATCAATGTAGGCGGCGGTCCATATCTTATGAAAGCTATGTTAGGTCCCACAGAGTCAGCCTTCTCCAGGTCCTGTAACTAGACAATGCTGGCTGGCGGGACCTAGGGGAAGAGCCTTCCCTGTGGGGGCCCCGGCCTTCTGGAATCAGCTCCCCCCGGAGATTCGTACTGCCCCTCCTTCCTTGTCTTTCGTAAGAGTCTTAAGACTCATTTATGTTACCAGGCTTGGAGCCATGTGATCACATATAACATACATACATACATACATACATACATACATACATACATACATACATTTACTTACTTACTTACTTACTTACCTATTTACTTACTTACTTACTTACTTACTTACTTACTTACTTACTTACTTACTTACTTACTTACTTACTTACTTACTTATTGGATTTGTATGCCGCCCCTCTCCGAAGACTCGGGGCGGCTAACAACAACAATAAAACAGTGTACAATAGTAATTCAATACTAAGAACAATTAAAACCCATTAATATAAAAACCAAACATACATACATATATACCATGCATAGAATTGTAAAGGCCTAGGGGGAAAGAGGATCTCAATTCCCCCATGCCTGATGGCAGAGGTGGGTTTTAAGGAGCTTACAAAAGGCAAGGAGGGTGGGGGCGATTCTAATCTTTGGGGGAGTTGGTTCCAGAGGGCCGGGGCCGCCACAGAGAAGGCTCTTCCCCTGGGTCCCGCCAAATGACATTGTTTGGTTGACGGGACCCGGAGAAGATCCACTCTGTGGGACCTAACTGGTTGCTGGGATTCGTGCGGCAGAAGGCGGTCCCAGAGATAATCTGATCCGATGCCATGAAGGGCTTTATAGGTCATAACCAACACTTTGAATTGTGACCGGAAACTGATTGGCAACCAATGCAGACTGCGGAGTGTTGGTGTAATATGGGCATATTTGGGAAAGCCCATGATTGCTCTTGCAGCTGCATTCTGCACGATCTGAAGTTTCCGAACATTTTTCAAAGGTAGCCCCATGTAGAGAGCCTTTACAGTAGTCGAGCCTCGAGGTGATGAGGGCATGAGTGACTGTGAGCAGTGACTCCCGGTCCAAGTAGGGTTGCAACTGGTGCACAGTACATACATACACAAAGGGATTAAGTCAATAATATTTCTTTCTCCTCTCAGGAACTCAAGGACAAGAAGCAAGTTTACGAGAGCAGGATTCACCAGATTGTATCTGGCCGTCAGCAGCAACATGAAGCTAAAATGAAGGATTCTCTCCAGGAACTCAGAAAAGAACATGACCAACAGTTCCAGGAATACAAAGATCACGTGGAACAACATTTCCAAGCTAAAGTGAGTTAAATGGGAAGACTCTTATGAGAAAAGGGAAAATGTTGTCTTGTCTACTCAAAGCCATGTATTTCCATGGACCACTTTTTTTCTTTTGGGGATGAAAATAAATTCTAAAACCAATGATGAGCAATCTATAACTCTACAACTCAAAACAACCCTAATCAGCACAATCCAGTGGTAGAGGATGCTGGGACATAAGCAGCTTCTGAAAGGCCATCAATTTTTCATTATTATATACAGTATTAAGCATAAGGAGAAGAGCCTTCTCTGTGGCAGCCCCGACCCTCTGGAACCAGCTCCGCCCTGAGATTAGAACTGCCCCCACCTTGCCTTTCGTAAACTCTTTAAAACCCACCTCTGTCGTCAGGCATGGGGGAACTGATATAACTTCCCCAGGCCTATATTGTTTATGTATGGTATGTTGTGTGCATAGTTTTTTTTTTAATTATGGGTTTTTAGTTTTAATTATTAGATTTGTATTCTACATTGTTTTTTTCTATTACTGTTGTAAAGCCGCCCCGAGTCTACGGAGAGGGACGGCATACAAATTTAATAAATAAATAAATAATAATAAAACTTATCAGGAAAGACTTCATGAACTCAATCTGTATAGTCTGGAGGACAGAAGGGAAAGGGAGGACATGATTGAAACATTTAAATATGTTAAAGGGTTAAACAAGGTCTCGGAGGGAGGTGTTTTTAATAGGAAAGTGAACACAAGAACAAGGGGCCCCAATCTGAGATTAGTTGCGGGAAAGTTCAGAAGCAACGTGAGAAAATATTTGACTGAAAGAGTAGTAGATGCTTGGAACAAACTTCCAGCAGACGTGGTTGGTAAATCCACAGTAACTGAATTTAAACACGCCTGGGATAAACATAGATCCATCCTAAGAAAAAATACAGGGAATAGTATAAGGGCAGACTAGATGGATCAGGAAGTCTTTTTCTGCCGTCAATCTTCTATGTTTCTATTAAAAGGAGCCAGAAGCTGGTTAGTTGGTTGAGTCTAGAAATTAAACCCAAAGTTAAGCCATGAAACGTTAAAAGGAATGATTTGGGGATGGCTGGGAAGAAGATGTATGAGAAAATGGAGGTCTCCAGTTGATGAAGGAGGACACTTTTTAATGAGATTGAGATGAATCTGAACAGAGATATTGAGGAACACCAAGTTGAAATATTGGAGGGAATCGAGATTTCAGAAAGGCTGTGGTCCTTTGGGATAATTTTTGGATGCAATTTGGATGAAAATATGAAAAGAAATAAATAAAATGCAACTTTATAACAGCAAACACACACTCTGAAAGTCAGAAATAGTTTTATTCCTGTTTGTAGATAGGTATATGCTACAGCGAACATTATTAACCAAAACTATTTTTGCAGGTAGAAAATGTGCTTCTTCATGCTAAAAGCAAGAATGATTTTGCTACTTCTGTCCAAGAGGAACTGAAAAAAACGAAACTGAAGGTTGATGATCTCATATCACAGGTAAATCGAAAAACCAGGCAAAACTAAGGATTTGCCGTTCTATTAGGAAGAATATTTTATTAGTTCATCAAAATACAAAATAACAAAGTGCAAATAAAAATAAAAATAAGGGGTAAATAAGGGAGGAAAGGGAGAAGAGATAAAAGTATAGGGTAAGAGGAGAAAGAAAAATATAAGAATTAACCTCTGACTCCTTTTGTTGCAGTAGAATAAGGTAGCAACATAACACCTCAACTTTTTACTTTTATATAGTGGAAATAGAAATAGCACTTGGGCTTATATACTGCCACGTAGTGCTTTACAGCCCTCTCTAAGTGGTTTGCAGAGTCAGCCCCCCAACCAATCTGGGTCCTCATTTTACCGACCTCAGAAGGATGGAAAGCTGAGCCAATCTTGAGACGGTCAAAATTGAACTCTTAGCAGTGGGCAGACTTAGCCTGCAATACTGCCTTCTAACCACTGTGCCATCATGGCTAGCATAAGAATACAGTGGTACCTCTACCTAAGAACACCTCTGCTTAAGAACATTTCTAGATAAGAACTGGGTGTTCAAGATTTTTTTGCCTCTTCTTAAGAACCATTTTCTACTTAAGAACCCGAGCCAGGAAAACATTCCCAGGAAATTTGAGAGCGGCACGAAGGCCCGGTCAGTTTCCTGCCATTCCCCCTGGGTTTCTCTCTCTGGCACAGTGTATGGGAGGCACGTGTTCCTCCTCACCACTTCAGAGTCCCTCTCTTTTTTTTAAGTCTTAAAGTTTTGGATTTTTTTGATTCCCTCACCTCACCTTCTTCCTTTGGCAGCGACTGTCCTCTTCCTCCTCCTCCTCCCACCCAAATTCCAAACTTTTATTTCTTTCCTAATGGGTTTGCACGCATTATTTGCTTTTACATTGAACTGAACACAGTATTCCAAATGTGGTCTCACCAGCGCTCTATATAGCGGGATCACAATCTCCCTCTTGCTGCTTGTTATACCTCTAGCTATGCAGAAAAGCAAGTAGGATGCTTGGCTGCATAGCTAGAGGTATAACAAGCAGGAAGGGGGAAGATTGTGACCCCGCTATATAGACTGCTGGTGAGACCACATTTGGAATACTGTGTTCAGTTCTGGAGACCTCACCTACAAAAAGATATTGACAAAATTGAACGGGTCCAAAGACGGGCTACAAGAATGGTGGAAGGTCTTAAGCATAAAACGCATCAGGAAAGACTTCATGAACTCAATCTGTATAGTCTGGAGGACAGAAGGAAAAGGGGGGACATGATCGAAACATTTAAATATGTTAAAGGGTTAAATAAGGTTCAGGAGGGAAGTGTTTTTAATAGGAAAGTGAACACAAGAACAAGGGACACAGTCTGAAGTTAGTTGGGGGAAAGATCAAAAGCAACATGAGAAAATATTATTTGACTGAAAGAGTAGTAGATGCTTGGAACAAACTTGCAGCAGACGTGGTTGGTAAATCCACAGTAACTGAATGTAAACATGCCTGGGAGAAACATATATCCATCCTAAGATAAAATACAGGAAATAGTATAAGGGCAGACTAGATGGACCATGAGGTCTTTTTCTGCCGTCAGTCTTCTACGTTTCTATGTTTCCTATGGGAATCATTGCTTCCTCTTACAAACTTTTCTACTTAAGAAGCTGGTCACGGAGTGAATTAAGTTCTTAAGTAGAGGTGCCACTGTACTTACTAGCCATTTCTTTTAACAACAAGTTTAAGTTTAAGTTTAATCAGATTTGTATGCCGCCCCTCTCCACAGACTCGGGGCGGCTCACAGCAATAACAATACAATGTAAAACAAATCTAATATTTAAGTTAATTTAAAAAAAAATCTATCTAATGAGCAAAACCCCAAACAAAAGTGTCAATGCTGATTTGTGGCCTTTTCAGTTTTGTAAAAAAAAAAAAAAAAAAAAGAGGTGTCTGTTCTTAGAACCCCTCTGTTTCTTAGCTCTGTGTCGCTCAAGCTTGAAGTGGCCCAACCTTAAAAACATTTCTGTAAAATCCCCAGAATGCCGAATTGCAAGCCGGGACCAAAGAGCTGCAGATGAAAATAAAGGAGCTACAGAGTGCGATGGATACTGAACGTGAGTCCTCCAAAAGATGCTTAGCTGAAAAAAATAGAGAGGTGGAAGAAATGCAGCAACGGATGCAGTCGCAGCTGGACAAATACGAGCAACTGTTGGACATGAAGTTAGCTCTGGACCTTGAGATCTATGCCTACAAGATGTTGCTGGAAGGAGAAGAAAAACGGTAAGTTTGGAAATCGCCTCTCGGTAACTACACCAGTAATTGGGGTGTGTGTGTGTGTGTTCTGCCGGGCTCTCTGGTAGAAGCCTCCCGAAAATTCAGGGGTACAAATTTCAGACACACACACCTTTGAAAATTCAAAACAATGTCCTAGTCAGGCGGTAGGGAAAGCAAGTAGGATGCTTGGCTGCATAGCTAGAGGTATAACAAGCAGGAAGAGGGAGATTATGATCCCACTATATAGAATGCTGGTGAGACCACATTTGGAATACTGTGTTCAGTTCTGGAGACCTCACCTACAAAAAGATATTGACAAAATTGAACGGGTCCAAAGACGGGCTACAAGAGTGGTGGAAGGTCTTAAGCATAAAACGTATCAGGAAAGACTTCATGAACTCAATCTGTATAGTCTGGAGGACAGAAGGAAAAGGGGGGACATGATCGAAACATTTAAATATATTAAAGGGTTAAATAAGGTCCAGGAGGGAAGTGTTTTTAATAGGAAAGTGAACACAAGAACAAGGGGACACAATCTGAAGTTAGTTGGGGGAAAGACCAAAAGAAACATGAGAAAATATTATTTTACTGAAAGAGTAGTAGATCCTTGGAACAAACTTCCAGCAGACGTGGTAGATAAATCCACAGTAACTGAATTTAAACATGCCTGGGATAAACATATATCCATCCTAAGATAAAATACAGAAAATAGTATAAGGGCAGACTAGATGGACCATGAGGTCTTTTTCTGCCGTCAGACTTCTATGTTCTATGTTTCTATGTTATCACAAAATTCAAAACAAACAAAGCACCCTTTTTGCATTGCGAAGAGCACTCTTCCCCAAAACAACATTGTAGGCTGTGCAAGTCCCTTAATCAGTCCTTAAGTACTTAGCTAGTAGCTGTGAAGAAACATCACAGCCCTCCTTCTTCCCACGATGTGAAACACACACACACTGCTGCCTATGCATCGCTCTCCGCATGTGTGGCTGTATCATTAACTCTTGTTCCGAATCCAAGGAGGAGCTAGATAATTGTTCTCCTTCTGAGCTGTCTGCCACACTCTCCTCCTCCCTGTCACTCATGTCTTCTTGGTCAGAGGAGCCTTCATCAGCAGATTCCACCGGGGGCAAAACAGGCCTGCAGCATGTGGATGTCTCCCCCACATCCACAGTCCTTAGGGCAGGAGCTGGGCCAGAGCTAACCACAACATCTGGGAGGGCATTTTTGCCTTCCAGAGAGCACCCGGTGGGATGGAGAAGGGCTTTTTTACCCTCCCCCTGTTCTGGGGAAACCTTTGAAGCCTGGGGAGGGTGAAACATGAGATCCAGAGGACCTCCAGGGGTGGGTTTTTACCCTCCCTAGTCACTGAATTATGGGTAGGGGCACTTACTTATTTATTTATTTATTATTTATTAATCAGATTTGTATGCCGGCCCTCTCCGCAGACTCGGGGCGGCTCACAGCAGTAATAGTACAATGTAAACAAATCTAATATTTAAGTTTAAGTTAATTTAAAACCCCAATTTAAAAACCAATCATACATACTAGCATACCATGAATAAATTTTATAAGCCTAGGGGGAGGGAAAGTATCAATTCCCCCATGCCTGATGACAGAGGTGGGTTTTAAGGAGCTTACGAAAGGCTAGGAGGGTGGGGGCAACTCTGATATCTGGGGGGAGTTGGTTCCAAAGGGTCGGGGCCGCCACAGAGAAGGCTCTTCCCCTGGGTCCCGCCAAACGACATTGTTTAGTTGACGGGACCCGGAGAAGGCCAACTCTGTGGGACCTAACAGGTCTCTGGGATTCATGCGGCAGAAGGCGGTCCCGGAGATAATCTGGTCCGGTGCCATGAAGGGCTTTATAGGTCATAACCAACACTTTGAATTGTGACCGGAAACTGATCGGCAACCAATGCAGACTGCGGAGTGTTGGTGTAACATGGGCATATTTGGGAAAGCCCATGATTGCTCTCGCAGCTGCATTCTGCACGATCTGAAGTTTCCGAACTCTTTTCAAAGGTAGCTCCATGTAGAGAGCATTACAGTAGTCGAGCCTCGAGGTGATGAGGGCATGAGTGACTGTGAGCAGTGACTCACGGTCCAAATAGGGCCACAACTGGTGCACCAGGCGAACCTGGGCAAACGCCCCCCTCGCCGCAGCTGAAAGGTGTTTCTCTAATGTGAGCTGTGGATCGAGGAGGACGCCCAAGTTGCGGACCCTCTCTGAGGGGGTTAGTGATTCTCCCCCCCCCCCCAGGGTAATGGATGGACAGATGGAATTGTCCTTGGGAGGCAAAACCCACAGCCACTCCGTCTTATCCGGGTTGAGTGCAATAGTGTGCACGCATGGTCTTTTGGTACCCGAGAGAAAAAAAGGTTTGCCATCACTGATCTAGGTTGTGGCTTTTGAGAGTGACATTTCTTGCCTTTCTTCGGTAGTTTAAAACTCTCCAAATTCTCCGGTGAAAGTGGGGAAGCAGAGAGGCGAAGGGACAGGAGTTGGACCACCGTAAGTCACGGCCATCGCCTCTTCGTGCAAGGGAAGAAACGGAAGTGCACCCCGGCCAAGAAACAAGCTCACAGGCTGACCTTCAAAGTGGTCCAGCGAGCATCTTCTACAGGAAGCATCTCCATAGAAGACATTGAGATGGAAGGAAAATTCATCAAAATTAAAAACAATTCCGATCAGGTAAAAACCATTTTCAAACACCTGGGGGAAAAAAGTTATTTTGGGAACACAGGTAGCCCTCAACTTACAATCGTTCCATTTAGTGACTGTTAGAAACATAGAAACATAGACGGCAGAAAAAGACCTCATGGTCCATCTAGTCTGCCCTTATACTATTTCCTGTATTTTATCTTACGATGGATATATGCTTATCCCAGGCATGTTTAAATTCAGTTACTGTGCTGGAAGTTTGTTCCAAGCATCTACTACTCTTTCAGTCAAATAATATTTTCTCATGTTGCTTTTGATCTTTCCCCCAACTAACTTCAGATTGTGTCCCCTTGTTCTTGTGTTCACTTTCCTATTAAAAACACTTCCCTCCCGGAGCTTATTTAGCCCTTTAACATATTTAAATGTTTCGATCATGTCCCCCCTTTTCCTTCTGTCCTCCAGACTATACAGATTGAGTTCATGAAGTCTTTCCTGATACGTTTTATGCTTAAGACCTTCCACCATTCTTGTAGCCCGTCTTTGGACCCGTTCAATTTTGTCAATATCTTTTTGTAGGTGAGGTCTCCAGAACTGAACACAGTATAGTGATCCCCCGGTTATTGCGTCCCCGACCATTGCGAACAGGCTAATTTGCGATTTTTCAACCCGGAAGTCAAAACACCATCTGCGCATGCGTGCCCTTTTTTCTATGGGCACGCATGCGTAGATGGCGCCGGGCAGATCAGCTGCTGGGCGGCTTCCCTAGGTCTTCCCCCTCTTGGCGGGCATCAGCGAGGAGTTTCCCCACCGCCCACGCAAACTCCTCGCTGCTGCCGCTTCGCTCGGCCGCTTCCCAGCTGAGTACTCAGCTGGGAAGCGGCCCGAGCGAACGGCTTGTCCGCAGCCTGCCCACGCCGTTCGCTCCCCCTCTTGCTGGCGGGAGGGCGAGAAGCCCTCCCCAGCACCCGCTCGCCCGCCCTTCGCCGCTCGCCTGCCCTTCGCCCGGCCACCCGCCGTTCGCTCGCTGCTCGCCCAGCCACCCGGGTTCGGGGGGGTGCTGGCAAGCCGCCCATGCCGGCGGCGACGTTTTAAAACAGCCGCGCCGCTTTCCAATGAGTCCCGAAGACAAACGCGGAAGTTTGACGTTTGTCTTCGGGACTCATTGGAAAGCGGCGCGGCTGTTTTAAAACGTCGCCGCCGGCATGGGCGGCTTCCTAGCAGCCCCCCAAACCCGGGTTGGGGGTCCGGGGGGGTGCTGGCAAGCCGCCCATGCCGGCGGCGACGTTTTAAAACAGGAACCCCAATCTTCGGCTCCTCGCTAGCGCTGCGGGAGTAAAAACACCATCTGCGCATGCTCAGATGGTGTTTTTACTTCCGCAGCGCTACTTCGCGAAAACCCGCTCGTTGCGGGGGGTCCTGGAACGGAACCCCCGCAATGATCGGGGGATCACTGTACTCCAAATGTGGTCTCACCAGTGCTCTATACAGCGGGAGCATAATCTCCCTCTTCCTGCTTGTTATACCTCTAGCTATGCAGCCAAGCATTCTACTGCCCGACCACACTGCTCACCCATTTTGAGACTGTCAGAAATCACTACCCCTAAATCCTAGATCTCCACAACTGGACACAGTATAAGAAAGATAGAAACTGTTCAGAATTAATAGCAATAGCCTTTACAGTAGACTTATATACCACTTCATAGTGATCTTACAGCCCTCTCTAAGCGGCTTACAGAATCAGCATATTGCATATTGTTTCTTAAAGGCCACTTTGCTTTGCAGGACCAACTACTAGGAGGATGGATAGTTAGGAAGCAGCATAGAAACGAAACCGACACCATGTACGAGTTTCCTGCTCAGTTCCTTCTTCAGGCTGGTCATGTAGTAATTGTGAGTGTCGATTTTAACAGTCCTCTTACTTTCTTGGGGAAGGGGAGAGGAACTTAAAATGGTTTTTATTTTGCTTCTTATTGTTAAGCTTGCTTATCAAAGTAAATACACATTCACTTTATTTATTGCTTGCTTGCTTGCTTGCTTGCTTGCTTGCTTGCTTGCTTGCTTGCTTGCTTGCTTGCTTGCTTGCTTGCTTGCTTGCTTGCTTGCTTGCTTGATTGATTGATTGATTGATTGATTGATTGTTAGAATTGAAAGGGACCATGCAGGTCATCAAGTCCAACCCCCTGCCTGAGCAGGAATCCTAAAGCACCCCAGCCAAGTGACATTCCAATCTCCTCTTGAAAGTGTCTTTATGACTTTCATGTGTCATAAACAGCATTGGGTTTGTTTGTTTGTTTGTTTGTTTGTTTACTTACTTACTTACTTACTTACTTACTTACTTACTTACTTACTTACTTACTTACTTACTTACTTACTTACTTACTTACTTACTTAATTTGTATGCCGCCCCTCTCCATAGACTCAGGGCGGCTCACAACAGTAATAGAAAAAACAATGTAGAATACAAATCTAATAATTAAAACTAAAAACCCATAATTTAAAAAACATGCACACAACATACCATACATAAACACTATAGGCCTTTATCTATCTATCTGTCTGTCTGTCTGTCTGTCTGTCTGTCTGTTTGTTTGTTTGATTTTTTTTAATGCCACCCTTCTCCTTAGACTCAGGGCAGCTTACAACATGTTTGCAATAGCACTTTTTAACAGAGCCAGCCTATTGCCCCCCACAATCCGGGTCCTCATTTGACCCACCTCGGAAGGATGGAAGGCTGAGTCAACCTTGAGCCGGTGATGAGATTTGAACCGCTGACCTGCAGATCTAGCAGCAGCTTTAGTGGCCTGCAGTACTGCACTCTACCGGCTGTGCCACCTTGGCTCATATAATTGCTTCGGTTTTGGCCCGGTTCTAAGAACTGCTAGTGGCAGAATACCCAGGATGTTCTACCCACCTACCCACACATGCGCAAACCGGTAGTAAGGGGTTTTTAAACCCACTACGGATCATAAATCATTGAAAATTGGATTTAACTTTTGTAATCATTATTTCTTTTCAGATCTGGGAAAAAAATCTGGGTTTAAACCCCAGTCCTAGCAACCTGGTTTGGGAATCCCAAAATTCACATGGACTTGGAGAGAACACCAGTATTGTCCTCCTCAACCATGATGGGATTGTAAGTACCAAGTTGACTTTACCTATTAATTTACTTATTGGATTTGAATGCCACCCCTCTCCGAGGACTAGGGGCAGCTCACAACATATCAAAGCAATATACATATCTAAAATATCAAATTAATATAGCTAAACAACCTTGTTTATTACTATTAAAATTGGTTTATTACTCAGAAAGCTAGTTTGGTTTGATGGTTTTAAGGCAGGAGTCACCAAACTTGGCAACTCTAAGAAAAAAACTTGTTTATTATTATTAAAATTTGTTTCTTAATTTAAAAAGGACATTGATAAACTAGAGTAAGTTCAAAGGAGAGTTATAAGGTGTTGTGATTCAGCCTGAGGCTCCTCAGGGACCGGCTGGATCTCTGCCGGATCCATGCCCAGAGGAGGAGGACAGTGAACAGAAGGGGGAGGACCAGGCAGACGGGGAGAGGAACGTCAGGAAGAGGAGGAGGGAGAGCAGCCTGAGACCCCCGGGGGGGGGGCTCTCCCCAGCTAGTAGCCTGGATTCATTGGATGAAGACGCACAGGCTATAATAGACATGAGGCAGCGACGTGCAGCTCAAAGACGGGGCCAATTAGAAAGATATTTCCATCCCTGAATTGGCAACAGCTGGGTTTGGGTGTGGTTCTCCTCAGCAGGGTTGAAAAGGCAGGCCCGCCCTTACAGTCTTGTGGAGAGTTATCAACTGAGAGTCCTGTGACCTTGCTTCGATTCTTGGCATCTCTGATCTTGGCTTGTGGCCTAGAAGTCTGAAGACTTGGGGGAGGCGTGGGTTTTATTATCTCCAGCGTTGTTTTTGCCAGCAAGAATCCTGTTTTATTGCCTGGCCTTCGTGAAACCTCTGTGAAGCTTCATAGTGTTCCTGTCTGTAAGAACAGTTTTTGTTACCTGCGTTTGCTTTCCAGTATATAAACTGCCTTTGCTTTTTACCAGTGTGTCTGGCTACTCTTTTTGATTGGTGTTGGCGTCTGGGGGGACCCAGACAGAACGTAAGGAGGGTGAGTGATCTGGAAACCATGTCCTATGAGGATTGGTTAAAGGATCTAGGGAGGCTTAGTCTGCAAAGGAGAAGACTGAGAGGGGACTTGATAGCTGTCTCCAAATATCTGAAGGGCTGTTACAGAGCAGAGGGGTCAGCATTGTTCTCATTAGCACATGGAAGGACTAGAAACAATGGAATGAAACTGCAAGGGAGTAGATTTAGATTAGATATCAGGAAAAAATTTCTAACGGTAAGGTGATGCGCCTTCTACTTTCAGGAGATGGCAGAAGGACTTATCACGTGTCCAGAAAGAGGAGAAAGTGATGGAGAAGTGGAAGATGTTGACAAAGAAACCACGGTACGGATTCATAACCAGATACATTTAATTGAACAGCTGAATGTTGACGATGAGAATGAGATCTGTGGATTCTTATTGGGTTGATGGCAGGGGGTGGGCAGCAGGCAGGACGGGGTGGAACGCAGTTCCACCATTGGAAATGAAGATGCGTGCACAGCTCCAGCTGATCGGCGGCTGTCACTTCCTGGATTACTAGTCTCTCCTTTTTCCCCCTGCTGCTGCTGCATCTGTGTCCCCTCCCTGCACCCCCAGTATTCCTCAACCAGGTTGTAAACGTGGCTTAGCATTACTTGTGTCCTGAAATAATTGTGCAAATCCACATGACCCTCCAAGCTGGAGATCATCCGTTTCTTCCCGCAGAAGAACGAGACTTGCAGCTGTCCCGTAATGTAACCAGATGTTGGTGCCTGACTTTGATAAGCTTGAAACGAGGATGCCCAGAATTTAAAATTGGCTCCGCTTGGAGAGTTTATGCAGTAACTGTCTTTGGAACACCATCTTTCGGCTGTGGCGAGGGGGGCGTTTGCCCAGGTCTGCCTGGTGCACCAGTTGCGGCCCTATTTGGACAGGAAGTCACTGCTCACAGTCGCTCATGCCCTTACCACCTCGAGGTTCGATTACTGCAACGCTCTCTACACGGGGCTACCGTTGAAAAGTGTTGGGAAACTTCAGATCGTGCAGAATGCAGCCGCGAGAGCTATCGTGGGGCTTCCTAAATTCACCCACGTTTCTACAACACTCCGTGGCCTGCACTGGCTGCCGATCAGTTTCCGGTCACAATTCAAAGTGTTGGTAATGACCTTTAAAGCCCTACATGGCATTGGACCAGAGTACCTCCGGAACCGCCTTCTACCGCATGAATCCCAGCGGCCGATAAGGTCCCACAGAGTTGGCCTTCTCCGGGTCCCGTCGACTAAACAATGTCATCTGGCGGACCCCAGGGGAAGAGCCTTCTCTGTGGCGGCCCCGGCCATATGGAATCAACTCCCCCCCCCAGAGATCAGAACGGCCCCCACCCTCCTTGTCTTTCACAAATTACTCAAGACCCAGCTACATTGCCAGGCATGGCGCATGCGCGCCCCTTTTTCCATGGCCGCGCATGCGCAGATGGTGTTTTTACTTCCGCACCTGGGAA
The DNA here is from genome assembly GCF_031021105.1 of Erythrolamprus reginae. Classification (NCBI taxonomy): domain Eukaryota; kingdom Metazoa; phylum Chordata; class Lepidosauria; order Squamata; family Dipsadidae; genus Erythrolamprus; species Erythrolamprus reginae. The sequence goes on along the minus strand of NC_091959.1, from coordinate 11,631,255 downwards.
GACCCAGCAGCTGAGGAGCCGCCTGCCTGCCCGCTTGTCCGCCGCTTTTCTGCTTGTCTGCCGCTTGTCCGCTTGTCCGGCCGCCGCCTTTCCGCCCGCCGCTTGTCTGCCGCTTTTCCGCTTGTCCACCGCTTTTCCGCTTTTCCACCCGCCGCTTTTCCGCCCGCCCCCTTGTCCGCCGCTTTTCCGCTTGTCCGCTGCTTGTCCGCTTGTCCGCCCGCCGCTTTTCCGCCCGCCGCTTGTCCGCCGCTTTTCCGCCCGCCGCTTGTCCGCTTGTCCGGCCGCTGCTTTCCCGCCGCTTGTCCGCCCGCCGCTTGTCCGCCGCTTTTCCGCTTGTCCGCCCGCTGCTTGTCCGCCCGCCGCTTGTCCGCCGCTTTTCCGCTTGTCCGCTGCTTGTCCGCTTGTCCGGCCGCCACTTTTCCGCCCGCCCACTTGTCTGCCGCTTTTCCGCTTGTCCGCCGCTTGTCCGCTTGTCCGCCCGCCGCTTGTCCGCCGCTTTTCCGCTTGTCCGCCGCTTGTCCGCCCGCCGCTTTTCCGCCGCTTGTCCGCCCGCCGCTTGTCCGCCGCTTGTCCGCCCGCCGCTTGCCTGCCGCTTTTCCGCTTGTCCGGCCGCTGCTTTTCTTGTCCGCCCGCCGCTTGTCCGCTCGCCGCTTGTCCGCCGCTCTGGGAGTTGAAGACCCAGGGAAGGTTCCTTCGGCCGCCCAGCAGCTGATCTGCTCGGCAGCGCAGTAGCAGTGAGGAGCTGAAGATGGGGTTTCCCCGTTGCCCACGCAAAGGGGAAACCCCATCTTCGGCTCCTCGCTGCTACTGCGCTGCCGAGCAGATCAGCTGCTGGGCGGCCGAAGGAACCTTCCCTGGGTGCCGCCCGCCGCTCGAGAGCAAGAGGGGGAGAGATAGAGAAAGAGAGAGAAGGAAAGAAAGAGATGAGAGAGGGAGGAAGAGAGTGTGAGAGAGGAAGAAGCAAGATAGAGAAAGAGAGAGAGAAAGAATGAGAAAGGAAGGGAGTGACGTCATCGGGTGAAAAAATCGCGATATAGCGTTTCGCAAAGATCGAGATCGCGAAACTCGAGGGATCACTGTATATGTTTTTTTATGTCGGATCACCCTGGTATATTGAAGGAATGTCACAGCTCCTTTTTGCCTCTAGGCCCAACCCAGGACCATTTCCAGGCAGTTAATTTATTCATAGCCGACAACTACATTCTGTATGTATCAAATGTTTTTAGCTAAAAACATTTGATACATATATATATATATATATATTCTTTTAACATTAGATTTGTTTTACTAATATGTGCTTTTACTATTGTTGTGAGCCGCCCCGAGTCTTCGGAGAGGGGCGGCATACAAATCTAATAAATAATAAATAATTTCCTTCCTTCTTGACTTCAAGGACAAGATAGCTGGCGACTCCTTTGCGGCCAACTCGTGAAAAAGACTTATACGTAAGGATCCAAGCTGAGGACACCACCTTGATTACGACTACCTCGAAGTTGCCTCCATGAACCTGAAGAGTCCTTCTGGGCTTATTTTTCTGGTCTGCTATGAGCCCGCGAGAACCTTACCTTGCTAAATTTGGAGAGTAAAATGCACTGTGTTATTTAATGAAGTTGCCGGGTCCTTGGTGAACTGTTGCTTATTTTGCACAAAGCGTGCCCTTTTTGCAAAGTCATTTCTCTGGTCTTCCCCATATATATTTCCAAATAAAACCCCGACTTTGTACTGAGGTTGCAATTCTAGTTTTCTTCCATAGCTCGGGAGGTGTTTATTTTTATGGTGTGACGGTCTTGGTATATTCGGGGTTCTTCCCGTGTAGGATTTGGAAATTTCTGGCGACGTTTCGATGAGGTCCCACTCATCATCTTCAGGCTGGTGTTTCTGTCCTTGTTCTAAGGCGAACACTGCGAGACCTGAGCTGCCTTCCTTCTATAAATACTGGTGGCTGGGTGTGGTTTGATGGCTCAGCAATTGCCTGCTGTGTAGAAACTTCCTGGTGAGTCAGTGGGGTAACATCTGGGGTCGTTGATGTAGCTGAAGTGTGCTGATTAGTTAATGGTTGTTGATTAGGCGTGATATCCTGAGTAGTTGGAGCTTGCAGGCTACTTGATTGTTTTGCAATATGTGTTCTGAGTGTAGTTTCTGTTTTTATGGCTGGGTTACGTTTGAGGGCTGGTTTCCAGATGTCTGGTAGGCGGGAGGTATCATCCTTAGAACAAAGACAGAAACACCAGCCTGAAGATGATGAGTGGGACCTCATCGAAACGTCGCCAGAAATTTCAAAATCCTACACCGGAAGAAACCCGAATATACCAAGACCGTAATACCTGTACCCATGAAAATCTACGAAAACACACACACACACATATATATACATACATACACACACATAGTAAAATACATGATGAAGGTTATAGAGGAGATACTCATAGTAAAATATATCTAAGAAATAATAGAAAAGAAGATATAGTAATAGAACATATCATTGAAAGAATAGAAGAAGAGATATAAGAATAGAAGAAAGGTATAGGAGATATAGGAGAGCAATAGGACAGGGGACGGAAGGCACTCTAGTGCACTTGTACTCGCCCCTTACTGACCTCTTAGGAATCTGGATAGGTCAACCGTAGATAATCTAAGGGTAAAATGTTAGGGGTTTGGGGATGACACTATGGAGTCCGGTAATGAGTTCCACGCTTCGACAACTCGGTTACTGAAGTCATATTTTTTACAGTCAGGTTTGGAGCGGTTAATATTAAGTTTAAATCTGTTGTGTGCTCTTGTGTTGTTGTGGTTGAAGCTTTGTGTTCCAACAAAGAGGCCACCTTTCGCTCCAATGGTACATAGTCGTTACACACTACCGGCTTCCACTCTTTTTAGCCAAAATGGACATATCGGAGCATGCTAGTGATTTGTCTAGAAACAGTGTTGGTCAGGAGTAGGCAAAGATGGCTCTTCTATGACTTGTGGACTTCAACTCCCAGAATTCCTGAGCCAATCATGCTAGCTCAGGAATTCTGGGAGTTGAAGTCCACATGTGATAGAAGAGCCCACTTTGCCTACCCCTGGTGTTGGCGAACCTTTTGGGGATCGAGTGCCGAAACGCGAGTGTGCATGCGTCAAAATCTGGAAGAGCAGCTGCCCCGCGTTCATGCGAACGCGAGGTAGATGATCTTCTGGTTTCCACTACACAAATGTGCACTGGCCGGCTGGTCTTTGTGCATAGATACATGCCAGAAACTGGAAGACCAGGTGGTTGGTGAATATGCACTGTCTTCCGGTTTCTAGCGCTCTGTCTGGTTTCTAGCACTTCCGCTTCTAGTGCTCTAGCGCAGTGGTCCCCAACGTTTTTTCCACCAGGGACCAGTTTCAGCAAGACAATTTTTCTATGGCCCAGTGGGGGCGGAAAGGGGCATGGTTGGGGGCGGGATTAAGCATGGGGGTGCTGGTCCTGCCCGCCCCTCTTTCCCGCCATCGTCCTGTGGCCGGCAGAACCTGCCTCCCAAGCCCTCTTGCCCAGCGGGAGCTAAGCGCTGGAGAGAGGGGGTCAGGCTGGCCCTCCTGCCTCCCCCCAGCCAAAAACGCAAAAGCGCCCCGCGGCAGAAGCCAAAAGAGGCTTGCCAGGGCCGCCGATAGGGGGGTACTACGGGGACTGGCGTCAGGGCCCCGGCCAAATTGACAAATAGGGGGGGCCCGGATGGTTTTGCCGGCCCCCTGGCGCCCGCAGTAATTTGTGCCCAGTAAGCAGCTCCAGCTCCTCGGCGCGTGGCGAAGGTAGGAGCCCCTTGGGGTGGCGGCGTTGGGGAACGAGGCTTGGGCGGCTGGGGCGTTCCCTGTAGCTGTAGTCGCATCCCCCGCTAAACGCGTATACACACAAACACACACGCGCGCACACACACCACACACACTCAGGCGCGCGCTGCTGCTGCTGCACGGGGTTGTAAAGTGTGACGCACGCCGCGGAGCCGAGGCATGGCTTTCACTTTACTTAGGGGAGGCCCCCTTCTCGCGGCCAAAAATAGGACCACCTCTTGCTTGGCTGGTGGCGGCGGTTGCGTGGCGGGCGGTGCGGGGGCTCCGTGGGAGGAGGAGGAGTAGAAGGAGGGAAGCAGGCAAGGAGGAGGAGGAGGATCTCTCTCTCCACCCGCGCCAATGTTCCCTTGAGGGGAAGGAATTGGGCTTTGCATCTGCCAGGCGACAACCGAAGAAAGCCGGCTTGGCGTTGAGGAAAGAAAGCGAGGGAAAACATCCAAAAAGGCGGCGTGGAAGCACGCGCGTTTGTGTGTGGAGGTATATTTTAATAAAAATACACGGTTGGCGTAGGTGTGCGTGTGTGGTCTGTGATTTCATTGCACACGCTGGCGGGGAGCAAGCTGCAAAAACAAACGGACGCCGCGGATACAAACGCGCAGCTTCTTATTTTATTGATCAACCGAGCGTTATCTGCAAGCGGCCACATTCAAACAAACCCCAAGCCGGCGAAATGCAAACGTTTCTCGTCTTCTTTCCCGTCCTTAGCGCACCCCAAAACGCCCCCCGGCCCCGCACACCCTTTTCGCCAGCGTCCGGAGAACGAGAGAGAGTGAGAGCGACAGAGCAAGATAGAGAGAAAGAGAGAGAGAGAAAGAGGGGGGAGAGAAAGAGATAGCAAGAGAGAGGCAACGAGAGAGAGAAAGAAAACAAGAGAAAGAGAAAAAAGAGAGAGAAAGAGGGGGAGAGAGAAAGGGGGGAGAGAGAAAGAGAAAGAAAGAAGAGAGAGAGGAAGGAAGCAAGATAGAGAAAGAGAGAGAAAGAAAGAGTGAGAGATGAGAGAGGAAGGAAGAGAGTGAGAGAGAGGAAGAAAGCAAGATAGAGAAAGAGAAAGAAAGATGAGAGATGAGAGGAAGGGAGTGAGAGAGGAAGAAAGAGATGAGAGAGGAAGGAAGAGAGTGAGAGAGGAAGAAAGAAAGAGAAAGAAAGAGAGATGAGAGGAAGGAAGAGAGAGAGAGGAAGAAAGAGAGAAGAGTGGAAGGAAGAGAGAGAGAGAAATGATAGAATAAAGGGCAGAAAAAAGAGAAATGAGAAAATGATTGAGGCAGAGAATGACAGGAAAGAGAGAGGTGACTCTTGATTTAAAGCATATGGTAAAAGCACTTAAATAATAACAGAAATCCCCCCCAACCCTCACCTGTTTTTATTAATAGTTTTGCTGGTTGTTTTAGTTTTAATAGTAATGGATTTTGGCTTTTTTAATTATTAATTTATTTTAATAAAAAAGAAGGGATTTATTTATTTATATATTTATATATATATGCCGCCCAGTCCCAAGTTTTTCCTTATTTCCAGATTGCATTTCCTCTTGGTGAGGTTGCTTCTTGTACTACCTTCAGGTGGCATGGAGAATAAATAGATGCCATCTGCTCTGTGGCAGCCCTTTAAAGATTGGGAAACTACTATTATATTCCCCTCAGTTTTCTATTTGTTGAGCTAAACATACTCATTCTTTTAGCCCTTGTTCATAGGATTTAGCCTCTAGGCCAGGGGTGTCAAACTCAATTTCATTGAGGGCCACATCAGGGCTGTGTTTGACCTCAGAGCGCCGGGGGAGGGCTTGCCCAGGGTGTGTGGCCATGGTGGGCATGGCACGGGATTTGGGGGCAGTAGTTTTAAAATGGCGGGGGGGGGGCAGACACTTAGGCTGTATGGGGCCCCAAAATTCCTGATGGCGGCCCTGCTTGAGCCTCTCGGTCCTTCCCGCCCCTCTGTCCCATCCATCGTCCTGTGGCCGGCAGAACCTGCCTCCCGAGGCCTCTTGCCCGGCGGGAGGCGAAGCGCTGGAGGGAGGGGGTGGCGACATGAGGGCCGGCAGCTGCTGACTCCACGGACCGGTGCAACATGCCCCGCGGCCCGGTGGTTGGGGGACCCCTGCTCTAGCGCATATGCACCATCTTCTGGTTTCTAGCGCTCCCATGCCCATGAAGACCAGCTGGCCGGAACCTGGAAAAGCAATAGGTGATGGCTCACATGCCTGGAGAGATGGGTCAGTGATGGCTCTTTCTTTACTGAAAGAGTAGTAGATGCTTGGAACAAACCTCCAGCAGACATGGTTGGTAAATCCAGAGTCACTGAATTTAAACATGCCTGGGATAAACATATATCCATCCTAAGATAAAATACAGGATATAGCATAAGGGCAGACTAGATGGACCATGAGGTCTTTTTCTGCCGTCAGTCTTCTATGTTTCTATGCTGCTTCTGGCACGCGTGCCATTGGTTTGCCATAACTGCTCTAGAAGTTGCCTAACGCCAGTGCTGATTTACAATAGGAGAATGAGCGCGGGGAAATCTCCCCTTAAACTGTCCCTCTTTCAGAATGGACCCGAAGCAGGGGTTCTCAAAAACTCGGCAAGTTTTAAGACTTGTGGACTATGCTGGCTGGAGAATTCTGGGAGTTGAAGTCCACGAGCCTCTGGGGGGATGGGGGAGGACGTTTTTACCCTCCCCCCAGCTCTAGGGAAGCCTTTGGAGCCTGGGGAGGTTGAAACACAAGCCTACTGGGCCCACCAGAACTTGGAAAACAGGCCATTTCCAACCTCCAGGGGGCGCAAGAAGTTGTTTTCGCCCTACCCGGGCATTGAATTTTGAATATGGGCACTCGTGCATGGGCGATAGCATGTGCACATACTCTTTCAGCACCCAAGGAAAAAAGAAAGCTTGCCATCACTGGTATAGCGGATGGTGTGAAGCCATTATCCAAAGAATGACATCCCTTGTAAGATGCTACGGAAACACATTTCCCACAAGAGTGATTTATTATATCTGGTCAGTGAAGAGTTAAGCGTTGGAGGGTAAACGTTGACTTAATACAGGGAATATCAAGGAAGCAATCATTTTTTCTCTAGTCAAAAAGTACAAGTTAAGTAGCGGGCTTTCCGCAGTTAAGTCCAACGTAACAGGTAGTGGCCCAAGGATGACCCAACTTAAAAGAGTAGCTGTAAAATAGTAGCCACAAATAAAATTCATCCCTCGACGAACGGTTTCTCGTTGCGATGATGGGTGTAAATATAGCTTGGCTTCCCGGAGATTTTCAAGGCACAAAAAGCAAAGGGTCCTCTTTACTTGTAACCCAAAGAAAGGCCTTCATCCTTTATGATACAAAATAAATATGTTTCTTAAAAGACGCGTACCAAAAGAGTCAGTTAAGTTGGTCAGAAGAAGCACGGTTTTTTCAGAGCGCGCGTGAAAACACCGCTTTGGGCACAAAGACAATGTTTCGTTCGCATCGGCAGCAGGAAAAAGACACGTTCACTGCGGTAAGGCGACGATGACTTCAACATAACTGATGGGGAAGAAGCCGGCTTCCCCTCTTAAGATGCCTTCGTACCAGTTCTCGTCGATCTGATTGGTCAGCGTGATGACGTCTCCTTCCTTGAAGCCAAGCTCCCCTTCGTTTTCAGGTTCAAAGTCATACAGGGCTTGGCAGCAAGGTTGGTCCATGTGCGTCGAAGAACCTGGCCAGAACGAGCAATTGAGATGTTCAGGTTGCTTCCCGACAAAACGTTGTCTCAAATTAAATTTGCAATGAACATTATAGCAAGAGATATAGACTTGCATTAGACTTATGCCACTTCACAGTGCTTTAGAGCTCTCCCTAAATGGTTTACAAAGTTGGTATCTTGTCCTCAACAATCTGGGTCCTCATTTTAGCCACCTTGGAAGGATGGGAAGTTGAGTCAACCTTGAGGCTGGTGACTGCTAAATTGCAGGCAGCTGGCAATCAGCAGAAATAGCCTGCAGTACCATATATTGCCCCCACTATCCGGGTCCTCATTTTACCCACTCTATCTATCTATCTATCTATCTATCTATCTATCTATCTATCTATCTATCTATCTATCTATCTATCTATCTATCTATCTATCTATCTTATCTATCTATCTATCTATCTATCTATCTTATCTAATCTATCTATCTATCTATCTATCTTATCTAATATATATATATATATATATATATATATATATATATATATATATATATATATATATATATGTTTTTCTTAAGTCGGGGTGTGGCTAGCTGATGAGGCCTAATAAGGCCGAAATGGGACCATCCTAGTCTCCCTTAATTTTAATTTTAAAATTCCAGCTGAAAACATTTTAACATATATATATATATATATATATATATATATATATATATATATATATATATATATATATATATATATATCTTGTCTAATCTATCTATCTATCTATCTATCTATCTATCTATCTATCTTATCTAATCTATCTATCTATCTATCTATCTATCTACCTACCTACCTATCTAATCTATCTATCTATCTATCTGTCTATCTATCTATCTATCTATCTATCTCTATCTATCTATCTATCTATCTAATCTATCTATCTATCTATCTATCTATCTATCTATCTATCTATCTATCTACCTACCTATCTAATCTATCTATCTATCTATCTATCTATCTAATGTATCTATCTATCTATCTATCTATCTATCTATCTATCTATCTATCTATCTATCTATCTATCTATCTATCTATCTATCTATCTGTTTGTTTGATTTTTTTTAATGCCACCCTTCTCCTTAGACTCAGGGCAGCTTACATGTTAGCAATAGCACTTTTTAAGAGCCAGCCTGTTGCCTCCCACAATCTGGGTCCTTATTTTACTCATCTTGGAAGGATGGAAGGCTGAGCCAACCTTGAGCTGGTGATGAGATTTGAACCGCTGACCTGCAGATCTACAGTCCACTTTAGTGGCCTGCAGTACTGCACTCTACCTGCTGCGCCACCTCGGCTCAAATAAAGAGTAGACTGCACAAAGTTAATGTGGGTAGGCTTTGACTTAACAATGGAACACTTACCAACTGTTTGAGGTTACAACAGACTGAAAATTACGACCCAACCCCGAAGTTAGAACTGTAATAATAATATTAATAATAATAATAATAATAATGATGATGATGATGATGATAATAATAATAATAATAATAATTATTATTATTATTATTAGATTTGTATACCGCCCCTCTCTGAAGACTCAATTGCATTTTGGGTGCTTGGTAACTGCCTTGCATTTAAAATATCTAGTAGCCATGTGATTATGTTTTGAGATATTTTTTTTGCCATGTTCGGGCAAAAAATACTCATTGGTTAAGTTGGCTTTGGACTCATGGCAATGAGATTTGCTCACTTAGCCGTTGCTGTAAAAATGGTTGTAAAATTTAGTTTGGTCATATGGTGACTTGACTTACGATCAAAATTCTGGGGTCAAATGCAAGTTGAAAGTCCCAGGATTACCTGTAGTTAAGCCCTAGTGCCTACTACATCTTTGAATTATTTGCTTTTCCTTCTTTCTGACCAACCCTTCTGCACTCTCAGTTCACCCTGTGCTTGTCTGCTCTGCGTACCTCTACCCAAGAACGCCTCTACTCACAAGCTGTTCTAGATAAGAACCGGATGTTCAAGATTTTTTTGCCTCTTCTCAAGAACCATTTTCCACTTACAAACCTGAGCCTCCGAAACTGAAACCGGAAAAGGCAGGGAGAAGCCTCCACCGGTCCTCTCTAGGAATCTCCTGGGAGGAAACAGGGCCGGAAAAGGCAGGGGAAAGGCTCCATGGGGCCTCTCTAGGAATCTCCTGGGAGGAAACAGGGCCGGAAAAGGCAGGGGAAAGGCTCCATGGGTCCTCTCTAGGAATCTCCTGGGAGGAAACAGGGCCGGAAAAGGCAGGGAGAAGCCTCCGTGGGGCCTCTCTAGGAATCTCCTGGGAGGAAACAGGGCTGGAAAAGGCAGGGAGAAGCCTCCGTGGGGCCTCTCTAGGAATCTCCTGGGAGGAAACAGGGCTGGAAAAGGCGGGGAGAAGCCTCCGTGGGGCCTCTCTAGGAATCTCCTGGGAGGAAACAGGGCCGGAAAAGGCGGGGAGAAGCCTCCGTGGGGCCTCTCTAGGAATCTCCTGGGAGGAAACAGGGCTGGAAAAGGCGGGGAGAAGCCTCCGTGAGGCCTCTCTAGGAATCTCCTGGGAGGAAACAGGGCCAGAAAAGACGGGGAGAAGCCTCCATGGGGCCTCTCTAGGAATCTCCTGGGAGGAAAACAGGGCCTCCACCCTCCCTGTGGTTTCCCCAATCGCACGCATGATTTGCTTTTACATTGATTCCTGTGGGAAAAAATGGCTTCTTCTTACAAACGTTTCTACTTAAGAGCCTGTGTCATGGAACGAACTAAGTAGAGGCACCACTGTATTTATAATTCTCCAGATATTTGCACTGGGTTAATTATTTCATCACCCCCTTCAAAAATGGGGCTCCCTTGAAGATAATTGCTTGCTGAAATTGTGCATGAAAGATGAGAAGTGAAAGGCCTTCCTGGAAAACCAAAGTCCAGCGGCCTTTTGAAACTTTGGGACAACCATGACCCGGATGATTGAGAAGCTCCACCAATCCCAGTCGTTACACACCTGATGATTTCATTGATGGGCTGAAGGCAATTCCATTGTGTGGTTGACCGTTGCTTATTTCCAGATGGGTCCGTCTGATTGGTTTGGGCTTAAATTCACGTTTAGGGCGACTTGAAGCTGCGTTTATCCTGAAAGTAGGATGGAAATGAAACGAGTTGAAGTCCAAATATCTTCAAGTTGCCAAGGTTGGGGAACACTGTTCCAGAGGACCAGCCCTATGGCAGCACTTCTTCGAACTTCTAAAGAGCTTCCTCAGATTGAAATGTAACCAACCCCTGATGATGCTTACCGATTTTGTAGCTTGCTCTGCAGATCCTCCAAAATTTCCGCAGACTGTTTATGGTAATCCAGTGCAGCTTCTACTAAGACTAACAGCTGGCTCACTTGCTCTATCTATAAAAAGAGAATCCAAAAAGAAGAGAATTTTTGTGATGTATTTTTCCAAGCAAGCTGGAGGAAACGGGGACTCCAAAGGAAGAATAGGACTTACGTCAAGATTCCCCCATCAGATGCATACCGTAAAACCTGAATTTGGAGTTTTGATTGGCAGGTCGCCTCCTGGAGGCAGAGGACCCCCATTCTAAGCGCTCAGTGACTGATTCACATTTGTGACCATTTGCAGCATTCCTGTGGTCAATGCCACCACGAATTCCCACTTTTCTTTTTATTTACTGGCGTCAGCAAAAATGAAGAGTCAAGATTGTTGAGAGCAATATGGTGACTCTGTAAACCACTTAGAAAAGCCTGTAAAGCACTGTGAAGCAATATATAAGTCTTAAATGCTATTGATATTACTGTATAAGACGCTTTGGACTATAAGACGCACCTCCCTTTTTTGGGGTGGGGGGAGGAAAACAAGAAAAAAAATTCTGCCTCTGCCTGCCAGCAATTTGCCCCCTCGCAGCAAACAGAAAACAGCTTGTTTCAGTTCCAGCACATCCTGATTAGCACAAGCAGCTAATTGTTGGTTGGATCAACCTCCCAACGGACAGCTGTTTCGGGCTGCAAGGAATGTCATAGCCAGTTATCAGAGTTTGTTGCAGAAAAATCAATTTCCAGAAGCACACACAGATGACTGATTCAGCTGGATTTATTAACTTCTTTATAAAGATAGATAGATGGATGGATAGATAGATAGATAGATAGATAGATAGATAGATAGATAGATAGATAAGATAGATAGATAGATAAGATAGATAGATAGATAAGATAGATAGATAGATAAGATAGATAGAGATAGATAGATAGATATATAGATAGTAGATAGTAGATAGTAGATAGATAGATAGATAGATAGATAGATAGATAGATAGATAGATAGATAGATAGATAGATAGATAGATATACACACACACAAGTAGATTATTTCTTCACATAAACACAAGCAGGAGAGTTAGTTTCATTTCAGAAGAGCAGACAAGCACAGAGTGAGCTGGGTTTGCAGAGCGAACCTGGAGCCACGCCCAGCCTTAAGTTTTCAATTTTGATTCCCTGCACAGACTCAGGAGTGTTTCGCTCTCATTGGCTGACTTAGTTGCTATGCCTATTCATTGGCTGACCTTGTTAACACGGCTTTTCCAGTTCATGAATATTCTAACACCAATTGCCGCCTCTAAGCGGCCCATTTTTGGCAGGTGCGTGTGTGCATTTTATACTCTAAAAAATACGGTACTTCCATTTTGCAGCAAAAAAGTGCCCATTGGGTGTGCAATGGATTCACTTAACTACTGCTATGTTCACTTAGTGGTCATTGCAAAAAATATTGTAAAATCCTTTAAACATAACTCACTTAATAACAAGGTGATAAGACAACTCCGGAACCGCCTGCTACCGCACGAATCCCAGCAACTGATAAGGTCCCAAAGAGTTGGCCTTCTCCGGGTCCCGTCGACTAAACAATGTCGTTTGACGGGCCCCAGGGGAAGAGCCTTCTCTGTGGCGGCCTCGGCCCTCTGGAACCAACTCCCCCCGGAGATTAGAATTGCCCCCACTCTCCCTGTCTTTCGTAAACTACTCAAGACTCACTTATGCCGCCAGGGTCTTTAGTTGTTTTATTAATTGGATTGTTACATGCTGTTTTTATCATTGTTGTTAGCCGCCCCGAGTCTACGGAGAGGGGCAGCATACAAATCCAATAAAATAATAATAATAATAATAATAATAATAATAATAATAATAATAAATAATAATAAAAATAATAACTGTCCTTCTGAGTTCAAGTAATAGTTATAAACCAAAAATTACCTGCACAAAGTTTCAAATTTTTAAAGTGACTATTATCACTAGAGGGCAGTAATTCACAAAGCAATATTAAGTTAAGTAAAACTGGGCACAATTTCACCTCTTCAAAAGCTCAAAGCTACTTAAAACCCACCTCTGCCGTCAGGCATGGGGGAATTGAGATGCTCTTTCCCCCTAGGCCTTTACAATTCTATGCATGGTGTGTATGTATGTATGTCTGGTTTTTATATTAATGGATTTTTAATTGTTTTTAGTATTAGATTACTATTGTACACTGTTTTATTGTTGCTGTTAGCCGCTCCGAGTCTCCGGAGAGGGGCGGCATACAAATCCAATCAATCAATCAATCAATCATCAATCAATCAATCAATCAATAAATATAAATAAATATAAATAAATATAAATAAATATAAATAAATATAAATAAATATAAATAAATATAAATAAATATAAATAAATATAAATATAAATAAATATAAATAAATATAAATAAATATAAATATAAATAAATATAAATATAAATAAATAAATAAATAAATAAATAAATATGCAGAATGAGTTAGCAATAGCATTTAGATTTATACAGTGATCCCCCGATCATTGCGAGGGTTCCGTTCCAGGACCCCTAGCAATGATCGGGGTTTCGCGAAGTAGCGCTGCGGAAGTAAAAACACCATCTGCGCATGCGCAGATGGTGTTTTTACTTCCGCAGCGCTAGCGAGGAGCCGAAGATTGGGGTTCCTGGGAAGGGGACTTAGCTGGGAAGCGGCGAGCGAACGGCGTGGGCGGGCGAAGGGCGGGCGAGCGGCAGTGAGGAGTTTGCGTGGGCGGTCGGGAAACTCCTCGCTGATGCCCGCCGCTCGCCCTCCCGCCAGCAAGAGGGGGAAGACCCAGGGAAGCCGCCCAGCAGCTGATCTGCCCGGCGCCATCTATGCATGCGTGCCCATAGAAAAAAAGGGCGCGCATGCGCAGATGGTGTTTTGACTTCCGGGTTGAAAAATCGCGATTTAGCCCGTTCGCAATGATCGGGATCGTGATACCCGGGGGTTCACTGTATACCTCTTCACCGTGCTTTACAGCCCTCTCCAAGCAGTTTACAGACTCAGCCTATTTCCCCCAACAATCTGGGTCTTCACTTTACCCACCTTGGAGTGGGTAAATTGTGTCAACCATGGCTGAGTCAACCATGAGCCAGTCAGGATCAAACTATTGGCAGTAGGCAGAGTTAGCTTGCAATTGCAACATAGCACTTAGCCTTATATACCACTTCACCGTGCTCTATATATAGCAATAACACTTAGACATATACCGCTCTACAGCCCTCTCAAAGCGGTTTACAGAATCAGCTGATTGCCCCTAACAATCTGGGTCCTCATTTTACCGACCTCAGAAGGATCAAAGCCCAATATTAAATATTTATTTTTATTTTATTTATTTATTTTGTCCAGTACACAATGAGAGTTTTAGTGGGTATATATCAATATACACATAGTAAAATACATGATGAAGGTTATAGAGGAGATACTCATAGTAAAATATATCTAAGAAATAATAGAAAAGAAGGTATAGTAATAGAACATATCAGTGAAAGAGTAGAAGAAGAGATGTAGGAATAGAAGAAAGGTATAGGAGATATAGGAGAGCACTAGGACAGGGGACGGAAGGCACTCTAGTGCACTTGTACTCGCCCCTTACTGACCTCTTAGGAATCTGGATAGGTCAACCGTAGATAATCTAAGGGTAAAGTGTTGGGGGTTTGGGGATGACACTACGGAGTCCGGTAATGAGTATCACGCTTCGACAACTCGGTTACTGAAGTCATATTTTTTACAGTCAAGTTTGGAGCGGTTAATATTAAGTTTAAATCTGTTGTGTGCTCTTGTGTTGTTGTGGTTGAAGCTGAAGTAGTTGCCGATAGGCAGGACGTTGCAGCATATGATCTTGTGGGCAATACTTAGAGCTTGTTTAAGGCGTCTTAGTTCTAAACTTTCTAGGCCCAGGATTGAAAGTCTAGTCTCGTAGGGTATTCCATTTCGAGTGGAGGAGTGATTAAGTTATTAAGTTAATAATAATCTAAAAAATTAATAATCTAAATTAATAATCTAAAAAACCTATTTAAAAACCATACACTCACACTTCAGAATTGGTACTGGTACATGGTGGACCACATCCACTTCGAAATTATGGAAATAAGATTAAATAACTTTGATGAAAATAAATTGGAGAAGCTGATGGCACAATGGAATAAGGTGAAAATTATATCTTAAGTAGAATTTATGACGACAATGTGAAAAATAAATTACAATCACTTTTTGTATGTAAAGAAATGTAAACCGGAGCCAAGGAAGAAATTGAAACTTATTGAAAATAATTTAACCCCCTAAATCAGTGATTTTCAACCTTTTTTGAGCCATGGCACATTTTTTACATTTACAAAATCCTGGGGCGCATTGAGTTGGGGAAGGGGGGCGGCTAAAAAAAGTTTGGACATTTTTTTTCCTCTCTCTTCCTCCCTTCTGCTCTTTTTCTCTCTCCCTCCCTCTTTCTCTCTCTTCTTTTTTCTCTCTCTCTCCATCCCTTTCTCTCTTCCTTCCTTCCTCTCTTTTTTGCTCTCTTTCTCCCTCCCTCCCTATCTCCCTCTATGTCTTTCTCTCTCCCACCTTTCCCTCCTCTCTTTCTCTCTCTTGCTTTCTTTCTCTCTCTTGTTCTCTTTCTCTCTCTCTTTCTTTCTTTCTTTCTCTCTCTCTCTCTTGCTTTCCTTCTCTCTCTTTCTTCCTTTCTTTCTCTCGTTTTCTTTCTCTCTTTCTTTCTCTCTCTCTCTTTCTTTCTTTCTCTCTCTTTCTTTCTCTCGCTCTTGTTTTCTTTCTCTCTCTGAGCTTCGCGGCACACCTGACCATGTCTCACGGCACACTAGTGTGCCACGGCACACTGGTTGAAAAACACTGCCCTAAATGGTGGTGGGGTTTATTGGTGTTGGGCAGTTTTTCTTTAAGTAATTTTTATTTTTGTTTGTTGTAATAAAAATTTAATTAAAATATATTTAAAAAAAACAAAAAAAACCCCACTTCCACTCACACTCATTCATACTCCAAATCAACTTCCGGAGCAAAATGTTAAAGCTCAATAGCCCCAGGCCCAGCTAATGCAAAACAGAGACGATAAAGACACCGAGGTAAGAATTTCTTGCGATCTGGAAGAAAGCAGAACTTAAAAAAACTATTTTAGGGATGACAGTAGGTTTGTTTTCCATTTCCTACTTTTTAAAATAGCAAGGAGAGGCATCACCGAGCTACAGGGGAGACAGATAACAGGTCTCGAGGGGTGCAGACTGCCAGCTACTCCACTTAAAAAAACCTTTTCTCAACCACTTCTAGGAAGAGAAGCCCAAATTGCAGGAAGAGGGAATTATACAACCGTTCATAAATTTCATCTCCTCGTCTTAATTCAGAAAAGAAGTAGGCAGCGCTCAGAATTCTGACAACCTGTTCATCTTCCCAATTGCTAGTTACACCACGTCGTAGAGGCCACAAACACCCACGCAGAGACTATATGTCTCGAACCCAAGCTGTAAAGGAGGGCTTACGTCATTTTCCAACAAGTTGAACATGCTCCGTTCCGCCAGCTCTTTGGACTCTTCAAACTTCTCGATGGCTTGCTTCACTTCCTCGTCGGGAATCTTCCCGAGACGCTTCCGTTTGTAATCGTAATCCAGGCGCCGGCCTTCTAATTTTTTCAGATGGTGCTATTTTATTTTATTTAAAAAGGAAAGAAGAGAACAGTGTGCTTAGAGAAAGAAGAAGAAGCCCTTGTATATATAGTGGGATTATGATCCCACTATATAGAATGCTGGTGAGACCACATTTGGAATACTGTGTTCAGTTCTGGAGACCTCACCTACAAAAAGATATTGACAAAATTGAACGGGTCCAAAGACCGGCTACAAGAATGGTGGAAGGTCTTAAGCATAAAACGTATCAGGAAAGACTTCATGAACTCCATCTGTATAGTCTGGAGGACAGAAGGAAAAGGGGGGACATGATCGAAACATTTAAATATATTAAAGGGTTAAATAAGGTCCAGGAGGGAAGTGTTTTTAATAGGAAAGTGAACACAAGAACAAGGGGACACAATCTGAAGTTAGTTGGGGGAAAGATCAAAAGCAACATGAGAAAATATTATTTTACTGAAAGAGTAGTAGATCCTTGGAACAAACTTCCAGCAGACGTGGTTGGTAAATCCACAGTAACTGAATTTAAACATGCCTGGGATAAACATATATCCATCCTAAGATAAAATACAGAAAATAGTATAAGGGCAGACTAGATGGACCATGAGGTCTTTTTCTGCCGTCAGACTTCTATGTTTCTATGTTTCTATGTTGTATATAGGGGCAGAATTAATTTAATAATAATAATTTATTAGATTTGTATGCCGCTCCTCTCCGGAGACTCGGGGCCGCTCACAACAACAATAAAAACAATATAGGTACAAATCTAATAGTTAAAACTATGACTAAAATCCATTATCTTAAAAAACAATTGATATCACACAATCAAACAATCGATATTAACAATCATAACCACACATAACTTTTAATGGTCAAAAAGGGGGGGGGCATATTCTGGCCCAAAGCCCTACATGGCATTGGGCCAGAATACATCCGGAACCGCCTTCTACCGCACGAAACCCAGTGGCCAATAAGGTCCCACAGAGTTGGCCTTCTCCGGGTCCCGTCGACCAAACAATGTCATTTGGTGGGCTCCAGGGGAAGAGCCTTCTCTGTGGCGGCCCCGGCCCTTTGGAATCAACTCCCCCCAGAGATTAGAACGGCCCCCACCCTCCTTGTCTTTCGCAAATTACTCAAGATCCACCTGTCACCAGGCATGGGGAAGTTAGGATATTACTTCCCCTAGGCCATTACAAGTTATGTATGGTACGTTTGTGTGTAGGTTTGGTTTTTATAATAAGGGTTTTTAGTTGTTTTATTAAATTGGATTGTTACATGTTGTTTTTTATCACTGCTGTTAGCCGCTCCGAGTCTGCGGAGAGGGGCGGCATACAAATCCAATACATAATAATAATGTGCTAGTTGCCCCATGCCTGGCAACATAGCTAGGTCTTAAGGTTCTTGCAGAAAGCGAGGAGGGTGGGGGCAGTTCGAATCTCTGGAGGGAGCTGATTCCAAAGGGCCGGGGCCACCACAGAGAAGGCTCTTCCCCTAGGCCCTGCCAGATGGCATTGTCTAGTCGACAGGACCTGGAGAAGGCCAACTCTGTGGGAAATATGGTTTTTAGAAATATGTTTTTTAGTCGTGGAGACTGGCTAAAATAATAGTTCTCAACTTGGGGTCAAGACTCCTTTGGGGGTTGAACGACCATGGGAAAGGACAAATTTCCCCTGGTGTTAGAAAATAAAGCTTCTATCCCGGCACCTTGGAACATATTTTTACAGTCCGACCATTCAGGCGTTGACATGAAAAAGAGAGCAAAAGAGAGAGAGATTTGAGAAATGCTAACAGTGCTCACAGTCACTCATGCCGTCATCACCTCGAGGCTCGACTACTGTAACGCTCTCTACATGGGGCTACCTTTGAAGAGTGTTCGGAAACTCCAGATCGTGCAGAATGAAGCTGCGAGAGCTATCATGGGCTTTCCTAAATATGCCCATGTTACTCCAACACTCCGCAGTCTGCACTGGTTGCCGATCAATTTCCGGTCACAATTCAAAGTGTTGGTCTTGACCTATAAAGCCCTTCATGGCATCGGACCAGAATATCTCCGGGACCGCCTTCTGCTGCACGAATCCCAGCGACCATTTAGGTCCCACAGAGTTGGCCTTCTCCGGGTCCCGTCGACTAAACAATGTCGTTTGGCGGGACCCAGGGGAAGAGCCTTCTCTGTGGCGGCCCCGACCCTATGGAACCAACTCCCCCTGGATATCAGAGTTGCCCCCACCCTCCTTGCCTTTCGTAAGCTCCTTAAAACCCACCTCTGTCATCAGGCATGGGGGAATTGAAATATTCCCTTCCCCCTAGGCTTATAAAATGTATGTATGGTATGACTGTATGTATGACTGATCTCTTAAATTGGGGTTGTTAGATTTTTTTAATATTAGATTTGTTTACGTTGTCTTTTTACTGTTGTTAGCCGCCCCGAGTCTACGGGGAGGGGCGGCATACAAATCTAATAAATACAAATACAAATATGATTCTCAAGGCTGCAAATATTCGAGGCAGATATGAACTCACGCCAATCTCTTTTAAATCCTTTTCCTGCAGTAGCTGCAGAGGGTCAATAAAATTCTGCTTGATGGTGATATCCAGGGAGTCTTTCACCTCTGCCATCTGCTTCATACTTTCTCCCACATCGATCAGCCCAGCACCTTGTAAAGAAGAAACAACACTCCTGTGTATCTCATGGGGAGGAATTGAGGGTTTTTTATATATCTAAAAGAAAAAATGATTCAGCAACCTCCTAACTGAAATTTAAAAGGCTTGTTTTCAGATGGTTTTTTTTTTTGAAACGTGTAAAAGCTTCTGCCTTTCTTATTTTCCAGACCATTTCTCTGGCCACATATAGAAGAGGCAATTCACAACTAAAGAGGAGATGAAGGGGAGAGAGAGAGAGAGAGAGAGAGAGAGACAGACAGAAAGACAGAGGGTGAGAAAGAGAGACCGACAGGCAGATGGGAAAGAGACACAGAGACAGAGTGGGTAAGAGAGAGAGAAAGAAACAGTGAGAGTCAGAGAAACAGAGACCGAAAGAAAGACAGAGAGAGAAACAGAGAGATACAGAAAGAGAAAAAGAGAGGCAGAAAGAGAGAGAGACAGAGAGACACAGAGAGAGGCAGAAAGAAAGAGACAGAAAGAAAGAGAAAGGCAGAAAGAGAGAGAAAGAGAGAGAGACAGAAAGAAAGAGAGCGGCAGAAAGAGAGAGAGAGGCAGAGAGACACAGAGAGAAATAGAGAGGCAGAAAGAAAGAGAGAGAAAGAGAGAGAGGCAGAAAGAAAGAGAGAGGCAGAAAGAAAGAAAGAAAGAAAGAGAAAGAGAGAGACACAAAGAGAGAGAGGCAGAAAGAGAGAGACAGAGAAAGACACACAGAGAAAGAGACAGAAAGAAAGAGAAAGGCAGAAAGAAAAAGAGAGAGAGAGACAGAAAGAAAGAGAAAGGCAGAAAGAGAGACAGAAAGAAAGAGAAAGAGAGAGACAGAAAGAGAGGCAGAAAGAGAGAGACAGAGAAAGACACAGAGAGAAAGAGAGAGACAGAAAGAAAGAAAGAAAGAAAGAAAGAAAGAGAAAGTCAGAAATAAAGAGAGAGAGAGAAAGAGAGAGAGAGACAGAAAGAAAGAGAAAGGCAGAAAGAAAGAGAAAGAGAGAGAAACAAAAAGAAAGAGAGAGGCAGAAAGAGAGAGACAGAGAGAGGCAGAAAGAAAGAGAGAAAGAAAGAGAGAGAGACAGAAAGAAAGAGGCAGAAAGAGAGACACACACAGAGAGAGAAACAGAAAGAGAGAGAAAGACAGAGATAGAGACAGGAAAGAAACATAGAGACAGAGACAGAGAGTTGGGGGCGAAGTTTATCATTCTTAAGCAAAGCCCTGCACAGTTTGGTGCTTTTACAGGAGTGGAAGATTACATCTCCCATCATCCCCATTTCAGCACAGCCACAGCACATCTCAGGTAACACACCTGAGTATTATTTACAGTCCTTGAACATGGTACATCCATTTTAAGGACCAGCATACAAAGATAGAGGCAATAGGATAGGATAGGATAGGATAGGATAGAATTCTTTATTCGCCAAGTGTGATTGGACACACAAGGAATTTGTCTTTGGTGCAGATGCTCTCAGTGTACATAAAAAGAAAAGATACATTTGTCGAGAATCATGAGATACAACACTTAAGGATGGTCATAGGGATGTAGTGTGCATGTACTGCGTCACATTCCTGCCTCCACACTCTTTGCATCTTGTTCTCGCCGTCATGTCTTCTGCTCAGGGCAGGGATGCTCCCAAGTTCCTTAAAAACCCAGACGTGTTGCAAGGAGCTACATAAACAATGCTGCGTGGCTGCAGAAGCTCACCAAAGGTGGAGTCCTCTCTGAGTTCCCGCCCGTAACGCAGCATACAGTCCCCGAGTAACCCTTCGGTCTGTGGGTATCCTGTGGCCTTCACTTGCCCTCGGATCTTGGAGACGGTGTTCAGCATGCCTAGCTTAGCTCTGTAGGCTTTTAAAAGAGAGAGGTCAAGATTGGGAAGCTTAAGACGGTGATGGCGAACTTTTTTGTCCTCTGATACCAAAAGCATGCACGCGTGTGGAACAGCAGGCAGGCCCATGTCCACACCCTTATTACAATACGTTCTCCACCCCTCTGCGCATGTGTGCAACCCCCCCCTCCTTCCCCTGTGCCCCTTGTTCTTACCTGGGTTAGGCTGGAGATATTCCGTAGCTTTGGATAAAAGCTCTGCCACTGCCTTGCTAGTGACGTCAATTTTCTGTAAAAGGACAACGAAATAATAATAATAATAATAATAATAATAATAATAACAACAACAACAACAACAACAACAACAACAACAACACTCCTGTAAAAGCACAAAACTGTGCAGGGCTTTGCTTAAGAATGATAAACTTCTCTCTCTCTCCCCCACCTCTCTGTCTCTGTCTCTATGTCTCTTTCCTGTCTCTATCTCTGTCTTTCTCTCTCTCTCTGTTTCTCTCTCTGTGTGTCTCTCTCTTTCTGGCTCTCTTTCTGTCTCTTTCTGTCTCTCTTTCTTTCTCTTTCTTTCTGCCTTTCTCTTTCTCTCTGTGTCTCTCTGTCTCTCTCTTTATGCCTTTCTTTCTTTCTTTCTGTCTCTCTCTTTCTCTGTGTGTCTCTGCCTCTCTCTCTTTCTGCCTCTTTCTTTCTTTCTGTCTCTCTCTCTTTCTCTCTCTTTCTTTCTGCCTCTCTCTTTCTCTCTCTTTCTTTCTGCCTCTCTCTTTCTCTGTGTGTCTCTGTCTCTCTCTTTCTGCCTCTCTTTCTTTCTGTCTCTCTTTCTCTTTCTTTCTGCCTCTCTCTTTTTCTGTGTCTCTCTCTTTCTGCCTCTCTCTTTCTTTCTGTTTCTCTCTTTCTCAAATCTAATTAATGATGATAATAATAATAATAATAATAATTATTATTATTTAGATTTGTATGCCGCCCCTCTACGAAGACTCTTTATATCTTTAGAGGGGGGCTCATGCAAATTGTTTTCAATTTAAGCCACCTTTTATTCAACGGCTCCAATTTTGGTTCCATAGACGTTGACCTAACTATGGGCCTCTTTTAGAAAAAGGATGGAAAAGCCTCTCGCGTTATAATTAGAAACGGCTACCTTGCAATTAGCAGCCGGCATTACAGGCTTGTTTTACCTTTTCCATCTCTTGAAAGTCTTCATCAAGTTTTGTCCCTTCTGCCCCGCTGATCTTCTCGCTGAAAAGCTGCAGGAGGAAAAGAACAATGATAAACTATGGTATAAAGCACCAGACCAAAAGTCTATGGCTATTCCCAGTACTCCAGGTCATGGTTGTCCCAAAGGGGCTTTTTACAAGAAAAACATCTTCAAAGAAAAACCCAGTTGCCCCTTGAAAAAGTACCTTCGGGATAACCTAATCAAACTTATATACAGTGATACCTTGTCTTACAAACTTATTTGGTTCCAGGACGAGGTTCTTAAGGTGAAAAGTTTGTAAGACGAAACAATGTTTCCCATAGGAATCAATGGAAAAGCGATTAATGCGTGCAAGCTCAAAATTCACCCCTTTTGCCAGCAAAAGCGCCCGTTTTTGCGCGGCTGGGATTCCCCTGAGGCTCCCCTCCATGGGAAACCCTACCTCCAGACTTCTGTGATTTTGCGATGCTGCGGGGGAATCCCAGCAGGGGAATCCCAGCATCGCAAAAACGAGCGTTTCGCTGGCAACGGAAGTCCGGAGGTCGGGTTTCCCAGTGAAGGGAGTATCAGTGAAATCGCAGCATTGCAAAAACACCAAAGTCCTCGAAACCCCACCTCCAGATCTCTGTGTTTTTGTGATGTTGTGATTACACTGAGGCTCCCCTCGCTGGGAAACCCCACCTCCGGACTTCCGTTGCCAGCGAAGCGCCCATTTTTGCACTGCTGGGATTCCTCTGCAGCATCACAAAAACACGGAAGTCTGGAGGTGGGCTTTCCCATGGAGTGGAGTGCAAAAACGGGTGCTTCGCTGGCAACGGAAGTCCGGAGGCGGGGCATCCCAGCGGTGGTGGTGGGTTTGTAAGGTGAAAATAGTTTGTAAGAAGAAGCAAAAAAATCTTAAACCCCGGGTTTGTATCTCGAAAAGTTTGTATGACGAGGCGTTTGTAAGATGAGGTATCACTGTACCTGCTACGCAGGGCTTTACAGCCCTGTCTAAGTGATTTACAGAGTCAGCCTCTTGGGTCCTCATTATAGAAACATAGAAACATAGAAGACTGACGGCAGAAAAAGACCTCATGATCCATCTAGTCTGCCCTTATACTATTTTCTGCATTTTATCTTAGGATGGATATATGTTTATCCCAGGCATGTTTAAATTCGGTGGCTGTGGGTTTACCAACCACGTCTGCTGGAAGTTTGTTCCAAGCATCTACTACTCTTTCAGTAAAATAATATTTTCTCCAATTCTATAGAAGCATTTGTGACGGCTATCTGCAATTTGGTAAACAGAATTCTTAGGACTGTGTTTCCTCAATGCCATCTCTCACTCAGAGGTTTATGGGGACTATTAATCTTGTTATGTTAAGTCAGGTCAACAATTACAAGCCCCAGGGAGCAGTTTACTTCAAAGTTACCAGGTAACTGTCTTCTGTAAGCACATTCTCAAGGATACAATAATAGCCTGGTTTTAAAATGACATAATACTTGTTGATGACAACCAGAAAGCTAACCTGGAGCTTTTGGCCTTTGGAGACGTTTACTGACATGCCCTTTGTCCAAATTAATGGACCAGGCCAGTCATTTGGTCGGCATTCCATTCTGTTCTCTATCTAATTATTGCGGAAGTATTCTCTAATTTTCGGAAATAGCCAGTTAGGGGGTTGTGGTTCAGAAAACCGGAAGACCACAGAGCAGGCACGAACTCCACTAAATGACTTTTGAGCCAGCCACTTTTTCTTAGCCCTAGAAAGGAGGCAGGAATGGCAAACCGCTTACAAAATCTTGCCCAAAAGCTACAGGAAGCAGTGTGGATTCAAATTATCCCAGCGGCCAGTTAGGCCTCACAGAGTCGGCCTTCTCCGGGTCCCATCAGCCAGACGATGTCGACAGGCGGGGCCTAGGGGAAGAGCCTTCTCTGTGGTGGCCCCGGCTCTCTGGAACGAACTCCCTCCGGAGATATGTATCGCCCCTTCCCTCCGTGGTATTGGCAACTCAATATTAATTCCAGGTTTGAGGGATGGGTGTTGAAGAATGAATAACTGCATGACTGCATGAATGAATTAATAAATTAATTAATTAATAAACTCCTTAAAACCCACCTTTGCCGTCAGGCATGGGGGAACTGAAACACCTCCCCCGGGCATGTACAATTTATGCATGGTATGTTTGTGTGTGTGCTTGTTAGTAAATGGGGTTCTTTTTAAACTTTTAAAAATATTTTAAATTTATTTGGATTTGTTACGATTTGTTATACAGTATTTTGCTGTGAGCCGCCCCGAGTCCGCGGAGAGGGGCGGCATACAAATCTAAATAATAAATAAATTAATTAATAAATTAATGTATTTAATGAATTAATGAATGAATTAATGTATATAATGATTAATGAATTAATGAATGAATTAATGCATTTAATGAATTAAATGAATGAATTGAATGAATTAATTAATTCATTCATGAATTAATTAATTAATTTGCTGCCCATTCCGGAGGGACTAATAAAACAATACCATTAATCTGGCACATCTGGAGTTCAGTCCCACTGGTGCAGGTGTTATGTTCAGAATAGTTGGGTCGATGTAGGTAAACTCATGGTTTAAAAAGGCTCCCTGACTGCTCCCATTAATATAGCTCACACAGCACTCAGATCGTGCTGGAGCAGGGTTAGTAAGAAGCAAAATTTAACCACGAGGACAGTAGGACGCAACATTTTTGATAAGACGGAGTTGACAAAGGGCCCTTTGTGTCAGCAGGGACTCGAGCACGATCCTCTGGCTTGTTTCCCACCAGGCAGTGACATCGCTCCCCCACTGCAGTGTGTATCTATCACAAACCTTGTCTGCCCATTTCTAGTTTTAAAAAAAAATCCATTGTCACGTTTAGCCTAAGACCTACCTTCCCAGTCTAAAAAAATCTGATTACAGTTGGGGGGAAAAAAACCAATCCCCATATGGAAACTCCCATCTACAAGGGGTAAAAAAGGTTGAATCTGCTAACACGGCGCATTCAATGCACATCAGTTCTACCATGATGCAGTGGTGAAATCCTTTTTTTTCCCCTACCAGTAACAGGGGAAGGATACTGCAAAATCCCCATTCCCTCCCCACTCCTGGGGGAAAGGTTGGTTAGTTGGTTGGTCGGTTATCCATCCCTCCATCCATCCCTCCATCCATCCATCCATCCCTCCATCCCTCCCTCCATCCATCACTCCCTCCATCCATCCCTCCTTCCCTCCCTCCCTCCCTCCATCCATCCATCCCTCCATTCATCACTCCATCCATCCATCCCTCCATCCATCCATCCATCCCTCCATCCATCCCTCCATCCATCCCTCCATCCATCCATCCCTCCATCCATCCATCCATCCCTCCATCCATCCATCCCTCCATCCCTCCATCCATCCATCCCGCCATCCATCCCTCCATCCATCCATCCTTCCATCCATCCCTCCCTCCCTCCCTCCATCCATCCCTCCATCCATCCATCCATCCCTCCATTCATCACTCCCTTGGGCGTCCTCCTCGATCCACAGCTCACATTAGAGAAACACCTTTCAGCTGTGGCGAGGGGGGGGGGGGCGTTTGCCCAGGTTCACCTGGTGCACCAGTTGCGGCCCTATTTGGACCGGGAGTCATTGCTCACAGTCACTCATGCCCTCATCACCTCGAGGCTCGACTACTGTAATGCTCTCTACATGGGGCTACCTTTGAAAAGTGTTCGGAAACTTCAGATCGTGCAGAATGCAGCTGCGAGAGCAATTATGGGCTTCTCTAAGTATGCCCATATCACTCCAACACTCCGCAGTCTGCATTGGTTGCCGATCAGTTTCCGGTCACAATTCAAAGTGTTGGTTATGACCTATAAAGCCCTTCATGGCACCAGACCAGAATATCTCCGGGACCGCCTTCTGCCGCACGAATCCCAGCGACCGGTTCGGTCCCACAGAGTCGGCCTTCTTCGGGTCCCGTCAACTAAACAATGTCATCTGGCGGGACTCAGGGGAAGAGTCTTCTCTGTGGCGGCTCCGACCCTCTGGAACCAGCTCCTGCCTGAGATTAGGATTGCCCCCACCCTCCTTGCCTTTCGCAAACTCCTTAAAACCCACCTCTGCCGTCAGGCATGGGGGAACTGAAACATCTCCCCCTTGCCCATGTTGTTTTGGTGTTAGATTGATTGTGTGCGTGTTTTAATATTTTGGGGTTGTTTTTATGAATTTTTAGCTTAAAATTGCAATTGGATTGGTGGGTATTGGATTTGTTATTATGTATTGTTTTTATCTTGTTGTGAGCCGCCCCAAGTTTTCGGAGGGGGCGGCATATAAATCCAATAAATCTAATCTAATCTCCCTCCCTCCCTCCATCCATCCATCCAACCTGTCCCTCCCTCCATCCATCCCTCCTTCCATCCATCCCTCCAGCCATCCCTCCATTCATCCCTCCCTCCCTCCATCCCTCCATCCATCCCATCCATTTATTTGATTTCTATGTTGCCCTTCTTCTGAGACTAATGGCAGCTTACAACATGTTAGAAATCTAAATAAGAAAAAAAAATATTTTTTAAAATAATGAAGATTTTATTAAATATATACACATCAAAACAAGGCATTACATAATACATCATTTTGTTACATAGTTATTTAAATTTACTATTGATATAAGATGTCTTAAAAGATACAAAACAACAAAAACACCAACGTAAACAAAACATATAACATTTCTCCCCTTCCTCGAACTGTTGCCTAAACAGTTCTTTTTCTTATACATTTCTACAGCCTATAAGAAAATACTTTTTATGTAAAGATTGGGCTGGTAGGAAGTCTCCTTTCCCCTCGGGGTGCAAAACTCACCTCCCATGACAAAGCTGCTTGTGCCTTTAAGATGCTCTCCCTGCCAATCCAATGACACCGTGGCACACAATAATGTTTCAAAAGTGTAGGCTCAATACAAAGACATAAAAAGATCATTTTCACCAGCGTCGACCAGTCCAGGGACTCGGTGTTCCACATAAATTGTATTTTGCTGCTCCTTAATTTAATTTCAAGACTCAACTCTCTTGCAGGGACAAAATGTTCCAGATTGTTTTGCACAAAACCCAAGTGAAACAGGTGATATATATACTATAAAGGGGCCACTACACAATCAAGCCTAGAGAAGCCAGGAAATACGACTTTAGTAACCGAGTAGTTGATGCATGGAGCTCACTACCAGACTCTGTAGTATCATCACCTAACCCCCAAAACCTTAGACCAGTGTTTCCCAACCTTGACAACTTGAAGATATCTGGACTTCAACTGGCTGGGAATTCTAGGAGTTGAAGTCCAGATATTTTCAAGTTGCCAAGGTTGGGAAACACTGCCTTAGACCAGTGTCTCCCAACCTTTTTTGAGCCGCGGCACATTATTCACATTTACAAAATCCTGGGGAATATTGAGCAGGCGGGGGGGGGGGGGGGAGGAAGCGGCTAAAAAAAGTTTGGACAAAAAATATATATCTCTTCCTCCCTTTCGCTCTATTTCTCTCTCTCTCCCCCTTTCTCTCCCTTCCTTCCTCTTTCTTTCCCTCTCTCTCTCCATCCCTCTTAGTTTCTCCCTTCCTCTTTTTTGCTCTTTCTCTCTCCCTCCTTCTATATCTTTCCCTCACCCTCCTTCCCTCTTTCTCTCTCTCTTGCTTTCTCTCTCGCTCTCTCTTGCTGTCTTTCTCTCTCTCTTTCTCGTACACCACACCGCAGCAGCAGCATTGGGCAGTAGCTGTGGGGCGGCGGCAGGGGGGGTCAGCTGTGAGGCGGAGGCACCGATGGCAGCGGCTGGACGTGTTGCTAGACACCGTACATGCTGGTGTTGCGCTGGGCATGGGCGTGGGGCTGGAGCCTCCATCCCGGCCCAGCCAGCAGACAAGTGCCAGCCACGCAATGCCAGCATGTACGGCGCACAGCAACACGTCCAGCCGCCGTCGGTGCCTCTGTCCTGGAGTTCTGGCTCGCAGACGACCACCCTGCCGCCGCCCCATGGCTACTGCCCGGTGCTGCTGCTGCCACCGCCCTCCCTCTGCCACCGCCCTCCCTCCGGGCCCCAAAGCTCACCTGCTGCTGCCGCCAGGGAAGCTCCAGCCGGGCAGGGCGCTGTAGCTGCCGGAAAACTTGGAAGGCGCAAAGAAGGAAGCTCAGCTTCCGGTCTCACAACTTTTTGCTTTTCGCACTCTCAGCAAAAAGTTGCGAGACCAGAAGCTGAGCTTCCTTCTTCGCGGCACACCTGACCATGTCTCGCGGCACATGGGAAACACTGCCTTAGCCTATCCACTGTTGACCTCATCCTCAACCTCACTGTTGACAAAACAAACCAACAAATAAAAGATTGGAGGGTGGGCTTCTTTTGGGTGGGCAAACACTGGGGTAGTTCAGCAGGGAGGTTACGTAGGGAGACCCATTCGGACCTGGGAAGGGCGAGTACTGCCTAATTCGGTTGTGTATTCTTTCCTTTCCAAATCAGCTCCCAGGAAGCGGTGGTACAACAGCTGCTGACGTTTGTGCACAGGTTGCTTGGAGCTGGTCCAGAAAGGAAAAATAATAGCCGAATTATGGCAGCATGTTAAATATTACTACTATTAATCACCATCTTCTAGCAACAAATTAGCTTGCACATATTTTACCCAAACCCAGGCCTTTTATTCCTGCAATGTGTCAGAGGCTACATGCTATCTACACGCACCACTAATCTATGATTCAGCAGTGTAACAAATCCAGGGCAACCCACAGAGAACATTTTATACCCTTCGGATGCATTCTAGAGTTATTGTCTATGGCTACGCTTGCGTTGTGGTTAGTCAAACTTTGCGAAGAATGTCTCTTTTGTTCATGCAATCAAAAAGGAAGCCTCAGAGCTCCCTTATTCAGATGAACAATTTACTGGTGGAATAAGCAATAACTTTTCTTTTTTAAAAAATCGGAGCCAGCAAATTAAAATATATATAAATATATTATCAAAACATCTGGGACAGTCAAAGAGGAAAAAGAAAATGCAGCTGCGAGAGCAATCATGGGCTTTTCCAAATATGCCCATGTTACACCAACACTCCGCAGTCTGCATTGGTTGCCGATCAGTTTCCGGTCACAATTCAAAGTGTTGGGTATGAGCTATACAGCCCTTCCTGGCACCGGACCAGATTATCTCCGGGACCGCCTTCTGCTGCACGAATCCCAGCGACCATTAGGTCCCACAGAGTGGGTCTTCTCCGGGTCCCGTCAACTAAACAATGCCGCTTGGCGGGACCCAGGGGAAGAGCCTTCTCTGTGGCGGCCCCGGCCCTCTGGAACCAACTCCCCCCAGAGATTAGAATTGCCCCCACCCTCCTTGCCTTTCGCAAGCTACTTAAAACCCACCTCTGCCGCCAGGCATGGGGGAACTGAGATACCCTTTCCCCCTAGGTCTTTACAATTTTATGCATGGTATATCTGTATGTATGTTTGGTTTTTTATTATAATGGGTTTTTAATTGTTTTTAGTATTGGATTATTATTATTATATGCTGTCTTATTATTGCTGTTAGCCGCCCCGAGTCTCCGGAGAGGGGCAGCATACAAATCCAATCAATCAATCAATCAATCAATCAATCAATAAAAGGGCAGCCCGGATTTCATTTGAAAGGTTGAATGGGCAGTTTTCGCTACAGCTTCCAACATCATTGGTAAAATAAGTTGGATTAACTTGGAGTTATATTGTGTTGTTTAAATGTTCCCTTTATTTTTTTTGAGCAGTGTACTTAGAAGACATTTCAAAGTCAAACCTGAAAAAAAGGCAATGGGGAAGGAAAAAAATTACCTTCTCTACTCTTGCCAAGAAGATAATATGGGCACAGCCATAATGTTTAGAGGTCTCTGGGTACCAGATTGCAAAATCCTCAGGTTAAAAGTTTATCCTCTAATTGCTGGCTGGACCCCTACCTCCCCCTTGTCACTAAAGGGTACCTGCCTGCTTTCTGTTGGTTGGCAAGACAGAAAAACTCAAGAATAAAAGGGCACAAAAGCTTCCTATAAATAGATCATTCTAGAAAAGCTAATGAGTCCATCTTGAAAGAATTCCAACAAATCGTGCCTCTGTTGGAGAACTCTTTTATGTGATTAAAAGCTGAGCGATCCTTCTGTTCTTCTCTGTAGCGTTTCCTGGTCCACTCTGGAGGACAGTGTTTGATTCCTTGCACAAGATAGGTGGAGGAAAATATTGTATTTTAAGAGGCTTTTATTTCGTTTTTATTCCTTGTTAGGAAGGAAGGAAGGAAGGAAGGAGAAAAGGAAGTAAGGAAGGAGAAGGGAAGGAAGGAAGGAGAAGGGAAGGAAGAAGGAAGGAAGGAGAAGGGAAGGAAGGAAGAGAAGGAAGGAAGGAAGGAGAAAAGGAAGGAAGGAAGGAGAAAAGGAAGGAAGGAAGGAGAAAAGGAAGGAAGGAAGGAAGGAGAAGGGAAGGAAGGAAGGAAGGAGAAGGGAAGGAAGGGAAAGAAGGAAGGAGAAAAGGAAGGAAGGAGAAGGGAAGGAAGGAAGGGAAGGAGAAAAGGAAGGAAGGAAGGAGAAGAGAAGGAAGGAAGGAGGAAGGAAGGAAGGAGAAAAGGAAGGAAGGAGAAGGGAAGGAAGGAAAGAAGGAAGAAAGGAAGGAAGGAGGGAAGGAAGGAAGGAAGGAAGGAGAAGGGAAGGAAGGAAGGAGAAGGGAAGGAAGGGAAAGAAGGAAGGAAGGAAGGAAGGAGAAGGGAAGGAAGGAAGGAAGGGAAGGAAGGAGAAAAGGAAGGAAGAAAAGAGAAGGGAAGGAAGGAAGGAGGAAGGAAGGAAGAAGGAAGGAAGGAAGGAAGGAGAAGGGAAGTGAAGGAAGGAAGGAGAAAAGGAAGGAAGGAGAAGGGAAGGAAGGAAAGAAGGAAGAAAGGAAGGAGGGAAGGAAGAAAGGAAAGAAAGAAAAATGGCCATAAGTCACTTTGGGGGGGTCCGTTGTAACTTCGAACAGTCACTAAATGAACTGCTGTCAATCAAGGACTACCTGCATTAGAGCTAGCCAAAGTTTTAGATTCAATTTTGAAGAGAGGTTTTTGGAACATGGGGAATGTAAGCCTAACACATCTGCTTCCAAGGTCCCGTGATTCGGGAAAGAAGTGGCTGTTTCAATGAGTGGCAGATATTTCATTTATTGATGGATTGATTAACGTGATACGCTGTCCATCTCACTGCCACAGGGAGATGCCACTCTCGTTCTCCATCATATCCCAAGCACCAAATTTGAAGCCCCTGAAAGATCTAGAAATGATTAAGGCTAATGTCTGTAATCAGAACGTATCCAATTATTTTTTTTCCCCCAAGGAACATTTACGATGAACAAATAGTTACTGTAATAACCGAGTTGGGGGAAAAACTCAGAAAAGCAATGAAAAGACTCAGAAAAGCAATGCAAGAAAGACAAGGAAGCATATTGTCTCTATGTCCACGTAATGTATACAAATGCAAGACTTGAATGCCAGATTAGACAATAGGGCAGTTGGAATGAAAATTGGAAGTTGAACCCCTAACAATTTGAGATACGCAGATGATGGCATTTTGTCGTCTGGAAATAAAGATGACTTAGAAAAGTCCAGGATGAAAGAACATAAGAACCTAAGAAGAGCCATGCTGAATCAGGCCAAAGCCCATTGAGTCCAGCATTCTGTGTCACACAGTGGCCCACCCATTGTCCATGGGGATCTTGAGCAGAAAGAGAAGGCAAGACCCTCCCTTTCCCTTGACCCCCAAGAAATGGTACCTAAGGGAACCCTGCCTGCCTCAACCAACATAGAGGCGGCACTTGGACATCCGTTTCTTTTCTCTATCACACAATACTAGGACAAGGGGCATTCCCTAAAGCTCATAGGGAAGAAAGTGAGGACAAATCAAGGGAAATATTTCTTCACCCAGAGGGTTGTTGGTTTATGGAATTCCCTTCCAGAAGAGGTCATGACAGCTGTCAGCCTGCATAGCTTCAAGGCAGGATTAGACAGATTCATGGATGCCAAGTGTATCGGTGGTTATTGAAATGGATGTCCAAGTGCCGCCTCTATGTTGGTTGAGGCAGGCAGGGTTCCCTTGAGTATCATTTGTTGGGGGTCAAGGGAAAGGGAGGGTCTTGCCTTCTCTTTCTACTCAAGATCTCCAAAGACAATTGGTGGGCCACTGTGTGACACAGAATGCTGGACTCAATGGACTTTGGACTGATCCAACATGGCTCTTCTTATGTTCTTATGTTAACTATGTTATGTTATGTTATTATTATTATTTATTAGATTTATATGCCGCCCCTCTCCATAGACTCGTTATGTTATGTTATGTTATGTTATTCATTCATTCATTCATTCATTCATTCATTCATTCATTCATTCATTCATTCATTCATTCATTGGATTTGTATGCCGCCCCTCTCCAGAGACTCGGCTAACAGCAACAATAAAGCAGTGTACAATAGTAATCTGATGCTAGAAACAATTAAAAACCCATTAATATAAAAAACCAAACATACACACATACATACCATGCATAGAATTGTAAAGGCCTAGAGGGAAGAAGGTCTCAATTCCCCCATGCCTGACGGCAGAGGTGGGTTTTAAGCAGCTTACGAAAGGCAAGGAGGGTGGGGGCAATTCTAATCTTTGGGGGGAGTTGGTTCCAGAGGGCCGGGGCCGCCACAGAGAAGGCTCTTCCCCTGGGTCCCGCCAAGCGACATTCTTATGTTCTTATGTTAACTATGTTATGTTATGTTATATTATGTTATGTTGTGTTATGTTAAGCTAACTGTCATTCTGCTGCCACTCGTCACTCAGCCAGAGAACTCCATCACCGTCAAAGCAACCAGGATGAGCACTTCAAGCTAGAGAAGGGAAGTGAATTCCCAGAGAGACTTGCTGGAAAAATAAACACACTGGAGAGGAATTGGCTGCTCTCCCCAGGCAACAGGACCACCCCAAAGGCTCCTTGGGAATTCCTTTGGCCTCTAAGCCAGTGTTTTTCAACCAGTGTGCTGTGGCACACTAGTGTGCCGCGAGACATGGTCAGGTGTGCCACGAAGCTCAGCAAGAGAGAGAAAGAGAGAGAAAGAAAGCAACAGAGAGAGAGAGAGAAAGCAACAGAGAGAAAAAGAGAGAAAGAAAGCAAGAGAGAAAGAGAGAGAAAGCAAGAGAGAGAGAAAGAGAGGCAGGGAAGGAGGGAGAGATAGAAAGAGAGCAAAAGAGAGAGGAAGAAAGAGGGATGGACAGAGAGGGAAAGGAAGGAAGAGAGAGGAAGAGGGAGAGAAATAGAGCGAAAGGGAGGAAGAGAGAGAGATAATTTTTTTGTCCAAACTTTTTTTAGCCCCCCCACTCCCCCCCCTCAATGTGCCCCATGATTTTGTATATGTAAAAAATGTGCCACAGCTCAAAAAAGGTTGAAAATCACTGCTCTATGCATCCCTTCACAAGAATATCCAGCTACCTTGCACAATGGGCAGAGAAATCTCTTTGCAGCACTGAGCAAGTAAGGCTACAAACTCAACTTAGTTATGGAGAGAATTCCCGGAGAATGGAAAAACGTTATCCCAGGGGTCCCTCCCAAGAGGAATGGATAGCATAAGTTGATACATGAAGGTAGACTTAAATTTGTTTATTTGTTAGATGTATACTGCTCAAAAAAAAAGGGAACACTCAAAGAACACATCCTAGATCTGAATGAAATAAAATATTCTCATTGAATACTTTGTTCTGTACAAAGTTGAATTTGCACAACAGCTGGTGGAATTGATGGTCAATCAGTGTTTCTTCCTAAGTGGACAGTTTGAGTTCACAGAAGTTTGATTGACTTGGAGTTATATGGTGTTGTTTAAGCGTTCCCTTTAATTTTTTTGAGCAGTGTATTTGCCATCCTTCTCTAAATAATCCACTCAATAGGAAAAGTTGGCAGGGAAAATCCAGTGCATTATCAACCTTTGTTCGGATAAGTCTACAGTCTCCCCCTCTTCGTGCCCCCTCCTCCATGGATTGCTTTCACACAACCAGCTAAGCCACTGCTAGTATAATCATGGTTTGTAGAGCAAAAACCTGCTGGAGATACATCCCATGTGGCGGATGGGTTTACACTGCCTGCATGGTAAACTCTAGGTTTAAACACGCTGTGTGCAAACCCAGTTATAGGAAGTCTGTGCCCTCATTCTCAGGACTGCCATGCGAATTGGAGTGTTTAACCCCATTAGATTTAATAAAAGGGAATATTTGTAGCTCACAATTGACATAAGGGGTCTCTCTGAGCTTGCCTTGCAGTGCTAGTACCACCTAGTTTTCTTGCAGTGATGATCTTATCTAGTTTGGGTAAATGTCTTTGGAGATTTTCAGTTATCCAGATCATAGTTGCCCCAGAGGTGTTTTTTTCAGGTGGCAACTGGGTGTCCTTATTTTTCTTTGAAGACCTTTCGCTTCTCTTATACATAAATGTACATAATATTGGTTGTTTCCCTGTTGCTTATTTGACCCCTATGAGAATCATTAAGTGTTGCACCCCATGATTCTTGAAAAATGTATACTGTATTTTTCTTTTATGTAGGCTGAGAACATAGGCACCAAGACAAATTCCTTGTGTGTCCAATCACACTTGGCCAATCAAGAATTATATTCTGTTCTGTTCTGACCTATCCTATCCTATTTATCTTCTATTCTATTCATATTCTATTCATCTTCTATTCTATTCAATTCATATTCTATTCATCTTCTATTCTATTCATCTTCTATAATATTCATATTTTATGTATTCTATGAATATTCTATTATATTCATCCTCTATTCTATTCTATTCTGTCCTATTCTATTCCTCTTCCTACTCTACTCTATTATTTCTATTTCTATTATTATTATTCCTATTCCATTCATCCTTCATTCATATTCTATTCTATCCTGTCCTATTCTATTCCTCTTCCTACTCTACTCTATTATTCCTATTTCTATTATTATTATTCCTATTCCTATTCTATTCATCCTCTATGCTATTCATCTTCTATTCCAGTGTTTCCCAACCTTGGCAATTTAAGGATATTTGGACTTCAACTCCCAGAATTCCCCAGCCAGCGAATGCTGACTGGGGAATTCTGGGAGTTGAAGTCCAGATATCTTCAAGTTGCCCAGGTTGGGAAACACTGTTCTATTCTATAAAAGCCAGAAAGCCCGGGGGTTGCAGCTTCTTTGGGGACTAAAGCTTGGGATAAATGAAAACGCCTGCAAGAAAACAAGCAAGTTCGGAAAGCAAAAAGGATCACACACACACACACACACCAATTAGCTCTCCTCCGCGCCCGCTCTTACCTGACTAGCTTTATGGAACTGCTTCTTCAAGCCGGCCACCGACATGGTCCCACCGCGGGACGCAGCAACAGCCCAGGCGGCGCAAGTCCCGAGTCTCCGGGCAGGGCCGCCAACGGAGCCGGCGAAAACGGAATCCCCTCGGTCGGCGTCGCTCGGCAGCACTCGAGCGGCGCCAGCTGGCTGCAAAACCTCACCTTCCGAACCCCGCTCCGAACCTGGTCATCCCATTGGCCCGCCGCGGCCGTTTATGTAAATATCAAGGAGAGCATCTCACCTTCCTATTGGCCCATCGGCCCAAGCGAGGCAAAACAACAACAAAAATGGAAGCGCTACGGGAACGCCCACGTTCTGTTGTCGCTTGGAGACCGCGCGCGCGGGGGGGGGGGGCGGAGGAAGCGAGGAGTTTGCCGGTCGGAAAGGAGAGTCGGGGGACTCGTGAAACGTGTGAATGGATGTACGGCTTACCTTCGCGTGCAAAACCCTCCCGGGAATGTGCGCTGGTAGCAAGCAGTAAAATAGAACAGAATAGAATTCTTTATTGGCCAAGTGTGATTGCACACACAAGGAATTTGTCTTTGGTGCAGATGCTCTCAGTGTACATAAAAGAACATAAAGACATTTGTCAAGAATCATGAGGTACAACACTTAATGATTGTCATAAGGGGTCAAGTAAGCAACGAGGAAACAATCAATATTAATAAAAATCTTAAGGATACAAGCAACAAGTTACAGTCCTAAGTGGGAAGAAATGGGTGATAGGAATGGTGAGAAAAAACTAATAGTAATAGTAATGCAGACTTAGTTTGACAGTGTTGAGGGAACTATTGTTTAGCAGAGTGATGGCGTTCAGGAAAAAACTGTTCTTGTATCTAGTTGTCTTGGTGAGCAATGCTCTGTAGCAATGTTTTGAAGGTAGGAATTGAAACAGTTTGTGTTAATAATAATAATAATAATAATAATAATAATAATAATAATAATAATAATAATAATATAATGTTATATTAATAAAAATCTTAAGGATACAAGCAACATGTTACAGTCATAAGTGGGAGGAAATGAGTGATAGGAATGATGGGGAAAATATATATTTAAGATAAATTAAATAAATAAAATAATAAATTTTATGGAGAAAGAGGGAGATTGTGGGATCTAACAATGGTTAGGAAAGGCTTAGCAAAACAGCTAGGCCACTAATGTATGATCCACCTGCATTCACAAACTGTACATGCATGAGAAAAATCTTATCTACAAATAAATCATCATTGCTTCTTTCTCCTTAAGCTGGGATTCACAGCAAGGGAATGGAAGCTGTAAGAGCAATGGTACCATGAAGAAATAAAATCAGGTTATTTTTAATGGTTCGATATGATTGAGCAGCAAGAGCTGTGTGTAGCTAATACTGTCTAACTTGATTTTATGTAAAATCAATTAAAGTCTTTACGAAAAGCCCATTTATAATAAAGAGGCAATTCAAAAACACCAAAGTATAAATTCCAGAAAGGTAAATAAACCAGGTAATTCAATCCGTTAATAACCTACCCAAATTTTCTTAAAAGATGTGTGTGCGCATGAATACACATGCATGTATATATTTATTTTATTTATTTATTTATTTATTCGATTTTTATGCCGCCCTTCTCCTTAGACTCAGGGCATATTACAACATGTTAGCAATAGCACTTTTTAACAGAGCCAGCCTATTGCCCCCACAATCCGGGTCCTCATTTTACCCACCTCGGAAGGATGGAAGGCTGAGTCAACCTTGAGCTGGTGATGAGATTTGAACCGCTGACCTACAGATCTACAGTCTGCTTCAGTGGTCTGCAGTACTGCATTTTACCTGCTGCGCCATCTCGCACAAATCCCAGCGACCAGTAAGGTCCCACAGAGTGGGTCTTCTCTGGGTCCCGTCAACTAAACAATGTCGCTTGGCGGGACCCAGGGGAAGAGCCTTCTCCGTGGCAGCCCCGGCTCTCTGGAACCAACTCCCCCCAGAGATTAGAATTGCCCCCCACCCTCCTTGCCTTTCGTAAGCTTCTTAAAACCCACCTCTGCCGCCAGGCATGGGGGAACTGAGATACTCTTTCCCCCTAGGCATTTACAATTTTATGCATGGTATGTCTGTATGTATGTTTGGTTTTATAATAAGGGTTTTTAACTGTTTTAATATTGGATTGTTATATGCTGTTTTTATTACTGTTGTTAGCCGCCCCAAGTCTACAGAGGGGGGCGGCATACAAATCCAATAAATAAATGAATAAATGAATGAATGAATGAATGAATAAATAAATAAATAAATGATAGATAGATAGATAATAAGTAAATAAATAAATAAATAAAGGATAGATAGTAAATAAATAAATGATGGATAGATAATAAATAATAGATAATAGATAATAGATAATAGATAATAGATAATTAATAAATAATAAATAAATAAATGATATATTGTAATAAATAAATAAATGATGGATAATAAATAAATGATGGATAGATAATAAATAAATAAATAAATAAATAAATAAACAAACAAACAAACAAACAAACACACTTGAGAATCACCATTGAACTCAGCTGGTTCAATGCTCGTGCCAAAGTGTGACGTACGAAGTGACACCTGATCTGTTTTGCATATAAGTCGCAGTTTATTTAGCTATTGTTTATTGAACGAGGCAGAATTCCCACTGGGCATTTATACCTGTTAATAAATTCTGTGTACTTTAGTTGGTTTTCATGATGGCATAGGAATGCATCGTAGCCATGCGTTGTCTCTGGCTCAGAAAAAGACTGAATATCTCTTGGTTACATTCGATTGTGCATACAAACATCTGGATTTATAATCTTGTTGCTGAACTCTCTCTGGAGACTTTCAGTCATCCAAGTCCTGATTGTCCCAAAGGTGCTTTTTCAAGAGGCAGCTGGTCTTTCGGGTTTTTCTTTGAAGATATTTCAGATGCCTTCTTCAGCTTCTTGGATGCCTTCAATGTCTGAAAAAAAAAAACTCTTGAAAAAGCACCTTTGGAATTGTTGCTTGAATAATTAGGATTTTTTTTCCTTTTAATCCTTCCATTTGTTCTGTCTGGGTGCCCCCAGACTTCAACACCAACTGGAAAAAACAGCCAGACACACTGGTAAACACAAAGGCACTTTATAGTTTGAAAAATAAACACAGAGAAAAACCTGTTCTTCCCAACAGACAGGCTATGAGACTTCACAGCAGAGTCCTGACGGCCAGACAATACAGCAGACTTCTTGCTGGCACACCCACCACTGTAGAGAATAAGACCCACACCTTTTCCCCCCAAGGTTTCAGTATTCAAAGTCACAAACCAGAATTCCAAGACACCAAAGATCACAGCCAGGTCCCAGGACTCCCAAAGATAATACTCCACAAGCCAGGAAGGGTGGGTCTGCCTTTTCAGCC
This sequence comes from Erythrolamprus reginae, assembly GCF_031021105.1. NCBI lineage: Eukaryota > Metazoa > Chordata > Lepidosauria > Squamata > Dipsadidae > Erythrolamprus > Erythrolamprus reginae. The sequence goes on along the minus strand of NC_091959.1, from coordinate 11,592,418 downwards.
TTTCCAGAGAGCACCACACCCAAACCCAGCTGTTGCCTCTTTAGTGCTGAAAGTACCTGGCTAATTGTCCCCTTCGTTGTGTTGCTCTTCTCTGCCGGAGATCGATGATTGCTTGTGCATTTTCATCTAAGGAATCCAGGCTGCTTGCTGGGGAGAGCTCCCCCTCGGGGGACTCTGGCTGTCCTCCCTCTCCCTCAGCCTGAGATTCCTCCTCCCCGTCTGCCTGAACCTCCTGTTCCTCATCCTCCCCCTCTGAGCAGGAAGCCGGCAGAGGATCAGCCGTTCCCTGAGGGGCCTCAGACGGAATCACAACACCATTGAATTAGTTTTAATCTACGGTGCTCATCTCCATTTCAGGCAGCCCCCATTAAATTACTTACAAACCTTAAGGCAGTAAATAAAAAGCAGTAAGCCACAGTAGCTATGACTCAGTAGTAAAAAGCATCCACTGGATGGTGTGTAAATTCGTGAAACAGCTGAAAAAACAAACTGCCATTTTTGCCAGCAGAGTTTTAACAAGAGAGGGAAATAAATCTCTCCATCACAATTTCTGCAGCCAACTCTTATGTATGCCTCTAGGTCAGGAGAAGGCTACCGTAAATTAAATAAACATGTTCTTGAAGTATACATAAGTTTTCAACTGCAAAAGCCCGCTTGTAACCATCAAGTAAATGCTCCCACTATGTGCATTTGGTTCCAGAAATCTACACTGCAGTTTTCTTTGCAGGAAAGTGATGCTGATAGAAATAAAATAGGATTTTTTTATTGGCCAAGTGTGATTGGACACACAAGGAGTTTGTGGCTTTAGGTTTTTTAGTTGAAAATACAGCATCAGTCTGCTAAGGCAGTGTTTCCCAACCTTGGAAACTTGAAGATATCTGGACTTCAACTACCAGAATTCCCCATCCAGCATTCGCTGAAAAGGAAGAGGAAAAAAGACGCCATGCTAGGAGAAGTCTCTATGGCAGGGAAAGTGGACTTCCTGTTGGATCCGGAATTGAAGAGGGGGCTTCTGCTTGGGACTTTTGTAACTCTTTGAGTGCCAACCCCTGGTCTAGAGTCTAGAGCCATGATGGCGGACCTATGGCACGGTGCCACAGGTGGCACGGGAAGCCATGATCTGCTGCCATCTAGTGTTATCTGACATACTGCAGCCCAATGATTGATTGATTTATTTATTTATTTATTTATTTATTTATTTATATACTTTAAATAAATTTAATACAGTTTATTATTTATCTACCAGAGTAAATCAAACAAAAACATAATTTTTGTGCAAAAACTTAAAAAAAACCAACAGTTTGAAATCTCAAGTTTGAAGCTCTATTAAAATTCACATTTATCAGTAAATTGCTTTTTGCCAACTCCATCAATCTACTCATTTCAGGGTTTTGAAGAAAAGGCAGTGTATATATTTGCAATCATCTTTGTCCATGTTTGTCAGTCTTCAAGTCTCTTGCTTGACTAAGAAGGCCCGAGACATTACTTGCTTTCAGAGAAATTTGGAAGGGACTTTCAAGAATGGCATAAATCCGGCATCTGGGAACCATCGGATAAATCTGTTGATGAGGCAATAGGAAAGGTATGATGACTCATAGATGTTAAATATGGAGCTGAGCCACAAAAACGTTTGGTTAACAGAGGTCCTTAAAAAGAATTTTGAAAGAAGCAAAGCAAATATCGAGGCAGAATGGGATTATCAGAGCTAACTTTCTTTAAATGTGCCCGTAATTAATCTTTGGTATTTTATGCACAAATCCACCCTGCTTCTGAAATAGAAATTGAGGGGGGAACTTGGAAAATCTGAAAGGAAAGGTAATGGATTATATTTCAATATACCAGAGAATAGATTTAGGGCAATGAATTTACACACCACCAATTCGAGTCAAAAGAATGAGTAACTGGTATTTGGCTACTTGCTTTTGACATGAATATTGTTATCATGACATTTAATGGACATAGACTTTGACCAAAAAATATAGTCATAAAAAGGGAGCCATTGACAGACCTTGTATTGTTCCTCAAATGTAAATTCCTTAATTTTCATGAAATCACATTCTGCAGCCTAATTTTAGCTAAATTATGCCTCGTGGCCTAATCATTTTGGAATTATGTATTTTTCTACGTTTGTATCCTGGCTTTCCTTTAAGAAGCTGAAGACACTAAGGTTACTTCATGCTTACTTACTTACTTACTTACTTACTTACTTACTTACTTACTTACTTACTTACTTAATTACTTATTTTTAGTTTGTTTTTTTGTTTGACTTGTATGCTGCCCAATCCTGAAGGACTCAAGGTGGCTTACAACAACAACAACAACAACAATAATAATTTAGATTTGTATGCCGTCCCTTTCCGCAGACTCGGATAATATAAATAAAATACAAATAGATACAAAACAATAGAAGAAGTCAAACCTAATATCTAAAACTATAAAACCCCGTATTAAAAAAGAACCCATTAATTAATTAATGTTAGACACCTTGAGTTACTTATCAAAATAAAGGCAGGAAAAAAAAGGGGGAATAAACAAAGGAGAATAGCTTGTAATCCATTCTTTATAGCATAATGTGGGAGTCAGATTATGTCTTAGTGTGATATGTGCCCTTGGCTATATCAAATACACCATGGTCCTAAATCAGTTTTCTAGATAAGACATATTCAGAATTTTAGAAAATGAACAGGACTGTTTTCTAAGGAAATATACATTGGACTGTAAGCTTCATCCTTTCTTTACTCTATTTTATTCTTTTCTTTTCATTGTGATTCTGGTTGTGGACTCTAGGTGGCAGTGATTTTCTATAATTATTACTTTAGAGGCAGATTCTCAACTTTTCGGACCCTCAAGGGGATATGGAATAAAATATGAATTTTGTGGCACACCAAAAATTATTAGAGTAGAGTAGAATAGAAATAAGAAATAATAGAAATAGAAATAATAGAGTAGATAGGAATAGGAACAGAACAGAATAGAATAGAATTTTTTATTGTCCAGATGTGATTAGGCACATGGTTGAAAACCACTGCTGTAAAGGCAAATACAGTAAATACTTTAAAATTACTATAAAAACCAGCCAGATGAAGGAGATTCTCTTTTACAATAGCAGACAACTGCTGCTCACTGAATTTTTGCCTTTTAATAAAAAGTATTAGTCAGAAAAGGTTTTATATTAGATTCTTGATTTCGTGCCCCAATAGACCAGCATGGTTTCCTTCCTACAGTGTCTACAAGAAGCATAAAAGTCACTGCGGTTAAAATAATAATAATAATTCCAGTTTCAGAAGTGTAGGGTTGAGAATTAAGAAGAATATTGTTGCATACTCATTAACTAATACCGTCATTCTCTCTTTGTTGTTTTTAAAGAACAGGACACACCTTAAAAGTTGCCCAAGGGAGCACCAGTTGCAACCTTGAGCCATCTTTAAGCAGTTGTATGTTGTGCGTTATCTTGGTCATTGATCAAAATAAACATGATCATCCTGGAAACAACCGTACGGCTGGGTTCACACATTGCAACTAAATTTTAAGCCTTGATATGTGGATGTAGCCCAGGGATGGTGAACCGTTTTTGGTTCACACCCCGGAGGCTTCAGGGAAGCTTCCTGAAATTTCCCTGAAACCTCCCATTTTTTCCGAACTTCCGATTTGCCCGTTGGGACATTTTTTGCACTCTGTGATTTCCCTGAAGCTTTCAGAGGATGAAACGGCCTTTCCCAAGGCCAAAAATCAGCTGGCCAGTGTGTGCATGCTCTGGAGCCAACACAGGGTAACACCTCATGTGCCTTCCAATGTGGCTCTGTGTGCCACCTGTGGCACACCTGCCATAGGTTCACCATCACTGATCACCCAGGGATAGGTAAAGTTGGCTCTTCTATGACTCATGGACTTCAACTCCCAGAATTGATTGATTGATTGATTCATTCATTCATTCATTCATTCATTCATTCATTCATTTATTGGATTTGTATGCCGCCCCTCTCCGGAGACTCGGGGCAGCTAACAGCAATAATAAGACAGCATATAATAATAATCCAATACTAAAAACAATTAAAAACCCATTATAATAAAAACCAAACATACAAACATACATACCATGCATAAAAGTGTAAAGGCCTAGGGGGAAAGGGTATCTCAATTCCCCCATGCCTGGGGGCAGAGGTGGGTTTTAAGTAGCTTACGAAAGTCAAGGAGGGTGGGGGCAATTCTAATCTCTGGGGGAAGTTGGTTCCAGAGGGCCGGGGCCGCCACAGAGAAGGCTCTACCCCTGGGTCCCGCCAAGCGGCATTGTTTAGTTGACGGGACCCAGAGAAGACCCACTCTGTGGGACCTAACTGGTTGCTGGGATTCATGCAGCAGAAGGCAGTCCCTGAGGTAATCTGGTCCGGTGCCATGAAGGGCTTTATAGGTCATAACCAACACTTTGAATTGTGACTAGAAACTGATCGGCAACCAATGCAGACTGCGGAGTGTTGGTGTAACATGGGCATGTTTGGAAAAGCCCATGATCGCTTTCAATAATTGCTCTGGCATGGTTTAAAGAGGCATTTTTGCAAGATAACTTAAGTTTAAGGTGTCTTTGTGTTTTACATAACCTGGATTTAAGATTTGCTATTTAGTCTTGCTGTCGTCATCATTCATTGTTCAAATGATTTTAGAGACAATACAATACCAAACAAAGAGTGCACTCTAGAAAGAGAGTGCAGAGAAGAGCAACAGAGTTGATTAGGGCAGTGTTTCCCAACCTTGGCAACTTGAAGATATTTGGACTTCAATTCCCAGAATTCCCCAGCCAGCGAATGAGGGCTGGGGAATTCTGGGAGTTGAAGTCCAGATATCTTCAAGTTGCCAAGGTTGGGAAACACTGGATTAGGGGACTGGAGGCTAAAACATATAAAGAACGGTTGCAGTAACTGGGCATGGCTAGTTTAATGAAAAGAAGGACCAGCGGAGACATGATAGCAGTGTTTCTATCTCAAGGGCAACCACAAAGAAAATGGAGTCAAACTATTCTCCAAAGCACCTGAGGGTAGAACAAGAAGCAACAGGTGGAATAATCAAGCAGAGAACCAAGTTAAAAGTAAGGAAAAATTTCCTGACAGTTAATTCATTAATTAATCAGTGGAACAGCTTGTTTTCAGAAGTTGTGAATGTTCCAATGCTGGAAGTTTTAAAGAAGATGTTGGATAACCCTCTGTCTGAAGTGGAGTAAGGTTTCCTGCCTAAGCAGGGGGTTGGACTAGAAGACCTCCAACTCCAAGGTCCCTTCCAACTCTGTTGTTGTTGTTACATTTAAAAAATCATAAGCCACCATTGGCTACAATTTTATAACATGATAAACCCATAAACCATGGTTTACAAACAGCAGTGGTTGAATTAAAGTCATTCAATGCCCTAAGCTACGAAGTAGCTAATCACATAATTGTTGAGCATCAGTGTATGAACCTAAAATAAATTGAGCTGAATACCAATTGTATACATTTGCGATATTGATTAAAACACAGAATGTAGGGCAATACACGAAGGCTGACCTAGTATAGAAATGAGCCAGCTCAAGTTAAATTTAGATTGAGTGATGCTTTAGGAGCATATTTATAGAGATTAGGAACACTGCTGAACAGCCAGAAATGCAGATTTCACTCCTTCATTGAAGTGGAGTTGAACATTTCTTGAAAAGTGACTCAGATCCATAAATCAAATACCAGCTCACTTTGATGGCAACAAAAGTCAGCCAATAAACTGAGGCTTGTTCTGAGCCCATTATGAAGATGAGGTGAGCGTTTTGTGATAGTTTGACTGCTTCTTGCAAGTGTCCTGAAAAAATACACACCAATTGGTCCTTTCAAGATACAGTGGTACCTCTATTTAAGAACTCAATTTGTTCCGTGACCAGGTTCTTAAGTATCAATATCAATATCAACTTTATTTGATTAGTCAATCGACCATATCAAAGCGAGAAAAAGGACCACATCGGTCGTCATAAAACTGTGACTGGTTAAAATACAATAAAATTGGCTAAAATAGAGGGAATTTGAATAAATAATAAGTTAAAATGCAGTATAATAGGCTAAAATTGAGTAGTAAAGCATGAGAATATAACTCGTGCAAAGGATTATATTAAACAAATCTAAGATACTGATATAAAATATTCTTAAGTGAGTTCATCTCCTTTGCATGCCACCCCAATATGTTCTATAAAACGTATTCTCATCTGAACAGCCCTGACTATAAACTTAGCGGTTCTAGAAACTACATACAGTAGTCCCTCGCTATACCGCGCTTCACCTACTGCGGCTTCACTTCATCGCGGGTTTTCAAGAAATATTAATGAGAAAAATCATTCGCGGATCTTTGCTGGTTCGCGGGTTTCTGAGGAAGTCGATCGGCAGATTTAAACAGCCCACGGAACTCGATTGGCAGGTTTTTCAAAAAATATATATCTAAAATTGTAAATACTGTATTTAAATACTGTATCTAAAATAAATACTGTGTGGGAAGGGTTTATAAACACTTAAAACAATGAAAACTTACCAAACAATTACAATATAAATACTTAAATAAGTACTATCAGTCGATAAATTCCCCATCGCGGATTTCACCTATCGCGGCCGGGTCTGGAACGTAACACCAGCGATAGGTGAGGTCTTACTGTATATATTTGTACCCTGAAGAAAATATGATAATTGTTTATTACAGTCCCAGTGTATGATTTTAGGTTCTTAAGTAGAAAGGTTTGTAAGTAGAAGCAATTTTTCCCATAGGAATCAATGTAAAAGCAAATAATGTGTGCAAACCCATTAGGAAAGAAATAAAAGCTTGGATTTGGGTGAGAGGAGGAGGAGGAGGACAGTCGCTGCCCAGAGCGAAGGGAGCATTTCTTTTCTCTGGGCGCTGGCAGAGGTTTATTCCCTCTCCAAGCGCCCAGACTGCCAAAGCTTCCATAAGTGCCACCAAAAGGCTCCTCTGGCAGCCCTGAAAAGCCCGAGATGGATGGAATTAAAGGGCAGGAAACTGGCCGGACCTTTGTGCCGCTCTCAAATTTCCTGGGAAATTTTTCCGGGCTCAGGTTCTTAAGTAGAAAATGATTCTTGAGAAGAGGCAAAAAAATCTTGAACACCCAGTTCTTATCTAGAAAAATTCTTAAGTAGAAGCGCTCTTAAGTAGAGGTATCATTGTATTTTCCTTTTAATTTTCTCTTCTTTCTTCTGTGGGAAGAAATTTCCTGAGTTCGTTCACAACTGGGAAAAACCACGGACCCTGAAAAGAAATAAATTCCAAAGAAACTGGGAGAAAAGTGGGATTCTTTAATGAAGGAAGACAAGAAGCAGAAGTGACTCAACTCTTGGCACTGTTTTCTGAGGTTTCTGGTGCTATGAAGTTTCTGACACTGTCTTCCTAGGTCGGTGTTTCCCAACCTTGGCAATTTTAAGGTATCTGGACTTCAACTCCCAGAATTCCCCAGCCAGCGAATGCTGGCTGGGGAATTCTGGGAGTTGAAGTCCAGATATCTTCAAATTGCCAAGGTTGGGAAACACTGTCCTTAGGGTATGGTTCCCACACTTCCAAGAAACTTGGGAGGTTTTCTCCCAAAATGTGGTTTTCAGTGTGCGTAAGGAGCTTCAACCATTGGTTGAAAGGACATTCGGAATCATGGAGTTGTTTTGGGGACACAATGAAAAACACAACATAGAAATTTGGGGCATATTATACCTCCAGCATGCCAAATGATCTATAACTAACTGTTTACATTACACATGACAAATGAAGTATGTATGTATGTATGTATGTATGTATGTATGTATGTATGTATGTATTTATTTATTTATTTATTTACTTGCTTATTTATTTACTTGCTTATTTATTTACTTGCTTATTTATTTATTTATTTATTTATGTATTTATTTACTTGCTTATTTATGTATGTATGTATGTATGTATGTATGTATGTATGTATGTATGTATTTATTTATTTATTTATTTATTTGATTTTTATGCTGCCCTTCTCCTTAGACTCAGGGCGGCTTACAACATGTTAGCAATAGTACTTTTTAACAGAGCCGGCCTATTGCCCCCACAATCTGGGTCCTCATTTCACCCACCTCGGAAAGATGGAAGGCTGAGTCAACCTTGAGCCAGTGATGAGATTTGAACTACTGACCTACAGATCTACAGTCAGCTTCAGTGGCCTGCAGTACAGCACTCTACCTGCTGCGCCACCCCGGCCCATAAGGATTAAATAAGTATCTGGAAAGACTTCAATATGTGGTATATTTTCAAAGATCAGCCGTCCAACTAATATTTATTCATGCCACACTATCTACCAGGAAAGATTTGCCAATGAATTCCATAGAACTAAAGAGAAATTTCTTTATCGTGAGAACAATTACCCTCTGGAACCAACTCTCCCCAGATATCAGAGTTGCCCCCACCCTCCTTGCCTTTCGTAAGCTCCTTAAAACCCACCTCTGTCATCAGGCATGGGGGAACTGAGATATTCCCTTCCCCCAAGGCTTATAAAATTTATGCATGGTATGTCTATGTATGATTGGTTTCTTAAATTGGGGTTTTTTACATTACTTTTAATATTAGATTTGTTTACGTTGTCTTTTTACTGTTGTTAGCCACCCCGAGTCTATGGAGAGGGGCGGCATACAAATCTAATAAATTAATTAATTAATTAATTAATTAATTAATTAATTAATTAATCAGTGTAACAACTTGCCTCCAGAAGATGTAAATACTCCATCACTGGAAGTTTTTAAAGAAGAGTTTGAACAACCATTTATCTGAAATGGTATAGGGCAATGATGGCGAACCTATGGCATGGGTGCCACAGATGGCACGCAGAGCCATATCTGCTGGCACGTGAGTTGTTGCCCTAGCTCAGCTCCAATGTGCATGCGTGGGCCGGCCACCTTATTTTTGGCTTGCACAGAGGCTTTGGGAGGGCGATTTTGTGATCCTGCCATATAGAGCGCTGGTGAGACCACATTTGGAATACTGTGTCCAGTTCTGGAGACCTCACCTACAAAAAGATATTGACAAAATTGAACGGGTCCAAAGACGGGCTACAAAAAATGTGGAAGGTCTTAAGCATAAAACTTATCAGGAAAGACTTCATGGACTCAATCTGTATAGTCTGGAGGACAGAAGGAAAAGGGGGGACATGATCGAAACATTTAAATATGTTAAAGGGTTAAATAAGGTTCAGGAGGGAAGTGTTTTTAATAGGAAAGTGAATACAAGAACAAGAACAATCTGAGGTTAGCTGGGGGGAATATCAGAAGCAATGTGAGAAAATTATTTTACTGAAAGAGTAGTAGATCCTTGGAACAAACTTCCAGCAGACGTGGTTGGTAAATCCACAGGAACTGAATTTAAACATGCCTGGGATAAACATAGATCCATCCTAAGAAAAAATACAGGAAATAGTATAAGGGCAGACTAGATGGATCAAGAGGTCTTTTTATTTTATTTATTTTTTTATTCATTTGTCCAATACACAAATACATAGGGAAAAAATAGACATGTAGTAATATATATAAGGGTAAAGTGAACTTGGAGAGGATATCTGAAAGAAAGAAAATATATATGATAAGTGAGAGAAAGGAAAGACAATTGGACAGGGGACGAACGGCACACCAGTGCACTTATGTACGCCCCTTACTGGCCTCTTAGGAACCTGGAGAGGTCAATCGTGGAGAGTCTAAGGGAGAAATGTTGGGGGTTAAGGGTTGACACAATTGAGTCCGGCAATGAGTTCCACGCTTCGATAACTCGATTGTTGAAATCATATTTTTTACGGTCAAGTTTGGAGCGGTTTGTATTAAGTTTGAATCTGTTGCGTGCTCTTGTGTTGTTGCGGTTGAAGCTGAAGCTGCCGTCAGTCTTCTATGTTTCTAAGACTGGCTGTGCCGGTCAAGGACGATGGGAATCGACATCCCATCCTTTTGACATGGTTGACCCAAACCTTCTCCTCCACCTGTAACCTGATTTAATGCGAGGCGACTCGTGATTTAGCTCCCTTTATGGGCTGGAGAAAAGGCAAGCTCACTTCTGATATTCTCGACGTAGCCAGTTTGATCTCGCAGATGCTCGACCGGCTCCCCACGGCTAAGCCGATGCCTGGCTCAGCACCCCGAGAATAATCCGATCCTATCACTTTTATAAACGCCACACTGGGAACACTCGGCTTGACAGTTACGGAAGACTGCCAGTAATCTGCGCTTACGTTCAGCCTGATGCTCCTGCTTCACGCTCTCTTCACATGCTCACCAGAGCCCTGTGCTTGGCATTTGCCCCCGGCCTGGAGTGTCAGAGTCTATCAGGTTTTCCTGAAACCATTCAGCATCAGGATGACATGTGAAAACTAGCCAGTTTAACTACAACAATTTACACTTCACAGGCTTCCGCGATACGAAGACTTGGAGTTGCAGGGCTCAGGGAGGAGGGGGGAGAAGGCGAAGATATATCCAAAGCAGACAATCAGGCTTAATCCCAAACAGCACGTCTGATCTGAAAGAGTGAAATTGTGGAGGTCACAGATACCTCACAGCATGCCAGGATCAGATTTGGAGTGGTCTGGGGGGGGGGGGGGTGTCATTTCTTATCTGCCACCATTAAAGGAGCAAATTTTACTGGTTCTTCCTCAAAAAATCTTCATTCATGCCCAATTCTGTATAAAACGCAGGTGTTCTCTTCCGCAAAAGACAAGGAAACAGTGGTACCTCTACCTATAAACGCCTCTACTTATGAACATTTCTAGATAAGAACCGGGTGTTCAAGATTTTTACGCCTCTTCTCAAGAACCATTTTCTACTTACAAACTCGAGCCTCTGAAACTGTAACTGGAAAAGGCAGAGAGAAGCCTCCGTGGGGCCTCTCTGGGAATCTCCTGGGAGGAAACAGGGTCAGAAAAGGCAAGGAGAAGCCTCCGTGGGGCCTCTCTAGGAATCTCCTGGGAGGTAATAGGTCAGAAAAGGCAGGGAGAAGTCTCCGTGGGGCCTCTCCAGGAATCTCCTGGGAGGTAATAGGTCAGAAAAGGCATGGAGAAGTCTCCGTGGGGCCTCTCTAGGAATCTCCTGGGAGGAAACAGGGCCAGAAAAGGTGAGGAGAAGCCTCCGTGGGGCCTCTCTAGGAATCTCCTGGGAGGAAACAGGGCCAGAAAAGGCGAGGAGAAGCCTCCGTGGGGCCTCTCTAGGAATCTCCTGGGAGGTAATAGGTCAGAAAGGGCAGGGAGAAGTCTCCATGGGGCCTCTCTAGGAATCTCCTGGGAGGAAAACTGGTCACGGAACGAATTAAGTTCGTAAGTAGAGGTACTACTGTACCTTGCATTTATATTTATGCCGAGACTTCATAGTAGGGGTTCCTGAGCAGGATGAAATTGTACATTGCACTGATGTCAAATATTTTAACATTTTTCAATGTTCAACATATGTCTTCAAACTGAAACAATAAGAAAAACAGGGTGGAAACAGGGAAGAGTAGAACAAACGAGATCGTCCCAAAGATGCTTTTTGCAAAAACAACTGGATTTTCTTGGTGCTTTTTTAAAAATTCCAGTTCAGAACTGAAGAAGCTTCTTGGATGAGAAGCAAAATGTTTTCATAGGGGGGGAAAAAAAAAAAAAGTCAAGTTTCCTTTTGGAAAAAGCACCTTTGGGACAACCATGACTTGGATGATTGAGAATCTCCAGAGACAACAAATGGGAGAAAGATAAAAAAAATCAGAGATGGCAATCATGTGAGTTAAAATAGCAGCAAAATGCAGGTAGTTAAAGGTCAGCTTAAAACCCTTTGTTTAGCATAGCAGTCCCCAAACTATGGCCCGCTGAGGCCATTTATCCGGCCCGCGGGTGAGTGACAAGAGCACATCTAATTTTCCATGAATAAAATGCCGTATTTTGTTAGTAACTAATATCAATCATCAAAAAAGTTGCAAAAGTTTTGTTTCTAATTTTGTCATCCAGTTACATTCATTTTCTTTTAATTAAATTCCCTCCTCAAAAAAGCAGACAATCAGGCTTAATCCCAAACAGCACGTCTGATCTGAAAGAGTGAAATTGTGGAGGTCACAGATACCTCACAGCATGCCAGGATCAGATTTGGAGTGGTCTGGGGGGGGGGGGTGTCATTTCTTATCTGCCACCATTAAAGGAGCAAATTTTACTGGTTCTTCCTCAAAAAATCTTCATTCATGCCCAATTCTGTATAAAACGCAGGTGTTCTCTTCCGCAAAAGACAAGGAAACAGTGGTACCTCTACCTATAAACGCCTCTACTTATGAACATTTCTAGATAAGAACCGGGTGTTCAAGATTTTTACGCCTCTTCTCAAGAACCATTTTCTACTTACAAACTCGAGCCTCTGAAACTGTAACTGGAAAAGGCAGAGAGAAGCCTCCGTGGGGCCTCTCTGGGAATCTCCTGGGAGGAAACAGGGTCAGAAAAGGCAAGGAGAAGCCTCCGTGGGGCCTCTCTAGGAATCTCCTGGGAGGTAATAGGTCAGAAAAGGCAGGGAGAAGTCTCCGTGGGGCCTCTCCAGGAATCTCCTGGGAGGTAATAGGTCAGAAAAGGCATGGAGAAGTCTCCGTGGGGCCTCTCTAGGAATCTCCTGGGAGGAAACAGGGCCAGAAAAGGTGAGGAGAAGCCTCCGTGGGGCCTCTCTAGGAATCTCCTGGGAGGAAACAGGGCCAGAAAAGGCGAGGAGAAGCCTCCGTGGGGCCTCTCTAGGAATCTCCTGGGAGGTAATAGGTCAGAAAGGGCAGGGAGAAGTCTCCATGGGGCCTCTCTAGGAATCTCCTGGGAGGAAAACTGGTCACGGAACGAATTAAGTTCGTAAGTAGAGGTACTACTGTACCTTGCATTTATATTTATGCCGAGACTTCATAGTAGGGGTTCCTGAGCAGGATGAAATTGTACATTGCACTGATGTCAAATATTTTAACATTTTTCAATGTTCAACATATGTCTTCAAACTGAAACAATAAGAAAAACAGGGTGGAAACAGGGAAGAGTAGAACAAACGAGATCGTCCCAAAGATGCTTTTTGCAAAAACAACTGGATTTTCTTGGTGCTTTTTTAAAAATTCCAGTTCAGAACTGAAGAAGCTTCTTGGATGAGAAGCAAAATGTTTTCATAGGGGGGGAAAAAAAAAAAAAGTCAAGTTTCCTTTTGGAAAAAGCACCTTTGGGACAACCATGACTTGGATGATTGAGAATCTCCAGAGACAACAAATGGGAGAAAGATAAAAAAAATCAGAGATGGCAATCATGTGAGTTAAAATAGCAGCAAAATGCAGGTAGTTAAAGGTCAGCTTAAAACCCTTTGTTTAGCATAGCAGTCCCCAAACTATGGCCCGCTGAGGCCATTTATCCGGCCCGCGGGTGAGTGACAAGAGCACATCTAATTTTCCATGAATAAAATGCCGTATTTTGTTAGTAACTAATATCAATCATCAAAAAAGTTGCAAAAGTTTTGTTTCTAATTTTGTCATCCAGTTACATTCATTTTCTTTTAATTAAATTCCCTCCTCAAAAAAGTACAACACCAATTATATTTCTAACTTATTAACCATTTTGCCAAAGTGCTTCCTTCTTTCTTTATACATTTTTCTATAAGCCAAGAAAACCTTGTATAGCCAATCAGATGTTAACAAAAGAGAATTAAAAACAAAACATAAACATATATGAATTTCAGACTTCTTCCCCCCCCCCCCAATAATACGTTCCCATTTTATTTTTTACTTTAAAATAAGGTATGTGCAGTGTGCATAGGGATTTGTTCATAGGTTTTTTTTATAGTCCAGCCCTCCAACAGTCCGAGGGACAGTGAACTGGCCCCCTGTGTAAAAAGTTTGGGGACTCCTGGTTTAGCAACTGAAGCTACAGTAGAAACTGAAAGAAGTAACTTATGATCAAGTTCTCACATTTACAATGGCATTCCCAGAGTCACAAGATCACCATTCGAGAGTTTGGCAACCAGCATTTCTTTATGATGGTTACAACATTTCAGTGTCACATACTTGCCATTTACAACTTTCTCCCCATTGGCTTCTAACAAGCCATGTTCATTATTATTATTATTATTATTATTATTATTATTATTATTATTATTATTATTATTATTATTATTATTACAGTATTATTATTTATTAGATTTGTATGCCGCCCCTCTCCGTAAACTCGGGGCGGCTCACAACACAATAAAACAGTTCATGACAAATCTAATCATTTAAAATTTAAAATATTTTAAAAAAAACATTATTAAGTAGACATGCATAGAAACATACCATACATAAATTGTATAGGTCCAGGGGAGATATCTCAGTTCCCCCATGCCTGATGACAAAGGTGGGTTTTGAGGAGTTTACGAAAGGCAAGGAGGGTAGGGGCAGTTCCAATCTCTGGGGGGAGCTGGTTCCAGAGAGTCGGAGCCGCCACAGAGAAGACTCTTCCCCTGGGTCCCGCCAGATGACATTGTTTAGTTGACGGGACCCGAAGAAGGCCGACTCTGTGGGACCGAACCGGTCGCTGGGATTCGTGCGGCAGAAGGCGGTCCTGGAGATATTCTGGTCTGGTGCCATGAAGGGCTTTATAGGTCATAACCAACACTTTGAATTGTGACCGGAAACTGATCGGCAACCAATGCAGACTGCGGAGTGTTGGTGTAACATGGGCATACTTAGAGAAGCCCATAATTGCTCTCGCAGCTGCATTCTGCACGATCTGAAGTTTCCGAACACTTTTCAAAGGTAGCCCCATGTAGAGAGCGTTACAGTTGAATTGTGACTGGAAATTGATCGGCAACCAATGCAGACTGCGGAGAGTTGGTGTAACATGGGCATGCCTTGGGAAGCCCATGGCTGCTCTTGCAGCTGCATCATGTGGCTAATGATCTTCTAATTTAGACATTCTGTAAAAATTGAAATAGGACCTTACGCATAGAGAAACTGAAATCTGGATGTGATACCAACCCATGTAATAAGTTGGAGCCAGCCGCGCATATGTTGGGGTGCGCAGAAATGTGTGAGCATCTCAATTTCTGCTACCGGAACCCCGATCCCAGCCATACTGGCTGCAAACCCATTACTGATGATGGATCATCCTAGTCACCCAAGTTTGTTAAAACAATTGTGATTTGGGCCAAAAAGATTCTGAGTATTATGAAATATGGTCACACAATGGCACAGAAATAGAAATAAAAAGATCACAAAAAATACATAAAGATTAGTAAAATAAAGAATATAAATATGTAAATATGAATGATATTTATGATTGTATGAAATAATACGAATATTACTGTAGTTAATTAATATGTATATTATTATACGATTTAGTGAAATATCCGATGTAGCAATGCAGAAATACTGAATATTTGTTGATATTATAATTTCTTTTGTTATTGTTGTTTTTGTTTGTTTTTTATTATTTATTTTTTTCGTTGTTATTTGTCTGTTTCAAAATATATTTGAAAACCAATATTTTTTTTCAACCTCCCCCCCTAATTGTGATTTAGCACCAAGAATAAATCCAGTTATGTCCAGTAGCTCCAATTAAAACAACGGCCTATTTCACACGTAATGTTAGACCATTAACTGTCCTTTACGGAGCTAATTAATCACCTTAAGCTGAAACCAAAACATAATCTACATTCCAATTGAGCATGAACTCAACTAGTGCCTGGGAGAATATATATACTGTATATGGATGTTTTTAAGAAGTTAGCCGGGAGGTTTCCGTAATAATTAAATTATGTGTATGAAGCGATATATACAAATCTACATTCCAATTGAGCATGTAGTTGAGTTCATGCTCAATTGGAATGTAGATTTGTATATTTATTTATTTATTTATTTATTAGATTTGTATGCCGCCCCCTCCGCAGACTCGGGGCGGCTAACAACAGTAACAAAAACAGCTTATAACAATCCAATATTAAAACAGTTAAAAACCCTTATTATAAAACCAAACATACATACAGACATACCATGCATAAAATTGTAAAGGTCTAGGGGGAAAGAGTATCTCAGTTCCCCCATGCCTGGCAACAGAGGTGGGTTTTAAGAAGCTTACAAAAGGCAAGGAGAGTGGGGGCAATTCTAATCTCTGGGGGGAGTTGGTTCCAGAGGGCCGGGGCCACCACAGAGAAGGCTCTTCCCCTGGGTCCTGCCAAGTGACATTGTTTAGTTGACGGGAACCGGAGAAGACCCACTCTGTGGGACCTAACTGGTCGCTGGGATTCGTGCAGCAGAAGGCGGTCCCTGAGATAATCTGGTCCGGTGCCATGAAGGGCTTTATAGGTCATAACCAACACTTTGAATTGTGACCAGAAACTGATTGGCAACCAATGCAGACCGCGGAGTGTTGGTGTAACATGGGCATATTTGGGAAAGCCCATGATTGCTCTCGCAGCTGCATTCTGCACGACCTGAAGTCGCTTTATACACATAATTTAATTATTACCGAAACTTCCAGGCTGACTTCTTAAAAACATCCACGAGGGCCCAGCCTGAGTGTCTTAAACCCATTCATTCCACCTGACCTGCAGGAACGCACAGCTGCTGAGCGTTCGTCTTCCTCTGGCTCTTGATAGCGAGCCACACTTCGCATCCTCATCATTTTGATTAAAGCCTTGCGTTGGTTCGAATGTCATGTACAGTACATCAGAGGGGATCAGTAACCAGTCAGAAAGTCAGATGACAAAGAAAACAATCAGAACATGCCCAGTTAAGCAGTGTTCCAGAACGAGACGAGGCTCATGTAATGAGATATAATTTTGGGCGAAATATCCATGAGGCCGCTTGAGCCACGCGGATTACGGTACATCTTAAAAGGTTTTTAGAATTAATTAAAGCTTGGCAGATCCATTTCTAATCACAAGAGAAACTGTTCCTCTTAGGCCAGGGTCCTAATTAAAGTACAAACTGGGGGATCTCGGGTAATCGACCAATATAACTTACAGATTTGAAGTTTGAAAAAGGTAAGTGTACTTCAGAGCTTTTGGCACCACGGTTTGTTCAACGGTGCCTTAATAATCCCAAGATTAGGAAACCATGTTCCAATTTCCCTTAATCACTGTCTCCATGAAAGGATATGCATTTTCAACGTCTATAGTTAAACAATGCCAGTACAGTGGTACCTCATGATACGAACGCCCCGCCATACGAACAACCCAAGATACGAACCCAGGGTTCAGAAATATTTTGCCTCTTCTTACGAACGTTTTCCGTCTTACAAACCCCCCGCCGCCGAGAAGCCCCGCCGCCCGGCTGTCGCTTTTTGAAACAGCCGGGGGGCTTCTCAGCGTCTTCCTGAACCCGAACGCCAAACCCGAACTTCCGGGTTCGGCGTTTGGGAGGTCGCCGAGAAGTCCCCCGGCTGTTTCAAAAGGTGACAGCCGGGCGGCGGGGCTTCTCGGCGGCCACCCAAACTCGAACTTTTGCCGAACTTCCGGGTTCGGCATTGGGAGAATGCTGAGAAGCACCCGGCTGTTTCAAAAGGTGACAGCCGGGCGGCGGCGGTTTTTTGCGGATTTTTTCCCCCTGCACGTATTAATTCATTTTACATTGTTTCCTATGGGAAACAATGTTTCGTCTTACGAACTTTTTGCCTTACGAACCTCCCCCGGGAACCAATTAGGTTCGTAAGACAAGGTATTACTGTATTTGGATTATACATGAAAAACACACTGTTTCAGCAATTATAATAATGTCAGCAATTATGGAATTATATCCTTGTTATTGATCAGATTTCTTTCAATGATTATAGCTTTAGAACCTTGGTGTTTTGTTTTTGTTTTAGGGGAAGCAATTTTAGTTGCTGTCAAAGCCACAAAGGAGAACATATTTTAAAAGCAAGGATCTTCCAGAATTGGTGAACTACCGTATTTTTCACTACAAGACGCAACAGTGTATAAGACGCACCAAGATTGCAAAGAGTTAAGTAAGAAACAACTATAATGTCTAGAAGCTTCATTTTGACTTTTACCTTCAAACAGTCTATGGATTTTCCAAAGAAGATCATTATTCATTTAAATTATACCTTTGCCTTTTGTACCCCAAATTCCCAGCCAAGGTTGGAAAAAGATTAGAATAGAATAGAATAGAATAGAATAGAATAGAATAGAATTCTTTATTGGCCAAGTGGGATTGGACACACAAGGAATTTGTCTTTGGTGCAGATGCTCTCAGTGTACATAAAAGAAAAGATACATTTGTCAAGAATAGGATAGAGTAGGGTAGGGTAGGGTAGAGTAGAGTAGAGGTTTGTCAAGAATCATGAGCTACAACACTTAATGATTGTCATGGGGCCAAATAAGCAATGAGGAAACAATATTAATAAAAATCTTAAGGATACAAGCAACAAGTTACAGTCGTAAGTGGGAGGAAATGGGTGATAGGAATGATGAGGAAAAAACTACTAGTAGCAGTGCAGACTTAGTAAATAGTTTGACAGTGCTAAGGAAATTATTTGTTTAGCAGAGTGGTGGCGTTTGGGGAAAAAATGTTCTTGTGTCAAGTTGTCTTGGTGTGCAGTGCTCTGTAGTGATGTTTTGAGGGTAGGAGTTGAAACAGGATGAGGGTTTGTTTTGGTTTTAAAATGGCAGGACTTCTATCCTTGTATCTCGAGTTTGCTCAAAGTCACTGTTTCTGCTACTTACTCTTTTTTTAAAAACTAAGGTTCAGACAGAACTACTCAAGCATTGTTAGTAATGCCCCCGTTCTGTATCTAGGGCTGTGATGCTGCTCTCAGAGTTGATGTGATCCGAAAGAGATCCTTTGCTCAAGGAAATTCAACTTCCCTTGCCCGGAAGTCACTTCCACTTGCATTTTATCAAGGCAGATATTAGTCTACCTGATGGGAAATATGTGGCCCATATGTTTCAGTTTTTGAAGGATATGCCAAGGAGGTTGCAAAGGGGTGATAAATCTATGTAGAATTAAGGACAAATAGGTTCCAGCTGTTGGAATTTAAAAAACCACCGTCAATAACATGCAGCAGCAACAATAGCAACGAAGTCTTTTTCATTGGGAGGGTTTTAGCCGTTTAATCTTGTTCTGCAGTATTTGCAGAGCTAAAGGGCAAATGTTCTAGCAACAGACTTGGTTAAATTCTGCCCAGGATGCTACTTCACGATGACCTTAGAAACTTTCCACAATCTAGGCTTGTACATTGCAGGAAGACATGGTTTATTTTAATTCTTCATGTTTTATTAAATAAGCCCACCTAGACTCAAATATGTTAAACCTTTTGAGTTTTGAATTCACAAAATGACCATACACACCATACTCATTGAGAAAATTCCATCCAAATACAGTGGTACCTCGACTTACAAACTCAATTTGTTCCGTGACCAGGTTCTTAAGTAGAAAAGTTTATAAGAAGAAGCAATTTTTCCCATAGGAATCAATGTAAAAGCAAATAATGTGTGCGATTGGGGAAACCACAGGGAGGGTGGAGGCCCTGTTTCCTCCCATGAGATTCCTAGAGAGGCCCCACGGAGGCTTCTCCCTGCCTTTTCCAGTTACAGTTTCGGAAGCTCGAGTTTGTAAGTGGAAAATGGTTCTTGAGAAGAGGCGAAAAAATCTTGAACACCCGGTTCTTATCTAGAAATGTTCATAAGTAGAGGCGTTCTTAGGTAGAGGTACCACTGTATTGGCTTCATCACAAAATACCAGATTTTCAGAAGGTCTCTGCTATGCCAATGAGAACTTTGCTGAGTCCAAGATATTACTGCCAACAAATATGGTGTTAAACACTGGTAGTTTGCTAACAACTTGCAACAACCTGCAAGTGTAATGACTTCCTCTTTAATTATGTTTGTTGAAACCAGGTCAGAACATGGAAAGTGTTAGGACCCAAGTAAGCAGCCCACAGGTCCTGTATTTTCCAATTCTGTCCTAAGTCATGATGTACATAATTGCATGTTTACATACAGATAAATCAATGGTAAAATTGGGTTCGGCGACTTTTGGCTCCAGATAAAGTAAAGGTCAAAGGTCCTCAAACCTGGCAACTTTAAGACTTGTGGACTTCAACTCCCAGAATTCTCCAGCCAGCTGAGTCATTCATTTGGTTAGTGTCAGTCAAAGGAGTATTAATCTGATTCCGGGCAATCAATAAATTTAGTATGAGATGGGGAAAGCAGGTTTTAATTACTGGGTGGGAAAGTTTCAGCAGCAAGTCAAAGGGAATGTAAATTAATTAATTTATTCTCTTCCAAGTGAAACCAGGAAGCATTTACTGTATAGTTGTAGAAGGGAGCAGGTATAGCTATGAAAGGTTGAGAAAACATGATTGATGACTTTTATGTTAGCGTAGGGGAAGTCAGGAAGGAAAAAGTTGGGAAAAATGGCCTTTGTGGGTGAGTTCACTCATAAATGAAGCCTGATATGCATTGGTTTGATTAACGGTCATTGATTTTATTCAATAAAATAAGCTACAGCTAGGAAAGACTGATAGAGAAGCTCAAGTATTTGGCCATCAAATGAGAAACATAGAAACATATAAGACTGACGGCAGAAAAAGACCTCATGGTCCATCTAGTCTGCCCTTATACTATTTCCTGTATTTTATCTTACAATGGATATATGTTTATCCCAGGCATGTTTAAATTCAGTTACTGTGGATTTACCAACCACGTCTGCTGGAAGTTTGTTCCAAGGATCTACTACTCTTTCAGTAAAATAATATTTTCTGATGTTGCCTTTGATCTTTCCCCCAACTAACTTCAGATTGTGTCCCCTTGTCCTTGTGTTCACTTTCCTATTAAAAACACTTCCCTCCTGAACCTTATTTAACCCTTTAACATATTGAAATGTTTCGATCATGTCCCCCCTTTTCCTTCTGTCCTCCAGACTATAGAGAGAGGATTTGTTGTAACGGACCCTGGGAAAGATGGAAGGCAAACAGAGAAGGGAACACCAGAGGAGGAGATGGCTATATGGTGTTATCAACACAATGAATATGAATTTATTTTATTTATTTATTTATTTATTTATTTATTCGATTTGTATGCAGGCCCTCTCCGTAGACTCGGGGCGGCTAACAACAACAATAAAAAACAGCATGTAAATCCAATACTAAAACAACTAAAAAACCCTTATTGTAAAACTAATCATACATACAAGCAAACAAACATACCATGCATAAATTGTAGAAGCCTAGGGGGAAAGAGTATCTCAGTTTCCCCCATGCCTGACGGCAGGGGTGGGTTTTAAGGAGCTTACGAAAGGCGAGGAGGGTGGGGGCAATTCTAATCTCCGGGGGGAGTTGGTTCCAGAGGGCCGGGGCCACCACAGAGAAGGCTCTTCCCCTGGGCCCTACCAAACGACATTGTTTAGTTGACGGGACCCGGAGAAGGCCCACTCTGTGGGACCTAACTGGTCGCTGGGATTTGTGCAGCAGAAGGCGGTCCCTGAGATAATCTGGTCCAGTGCCATTTGAGCAAACTCTGGGAGAAAATGGAGGACAGAGGACCCTGGTGTGCTGTGGTCTATGGAATTGCAAAGAGTTGGACTCAACTTATTGAGTGAACCATAACAACAACATAGAACCATGACCAGTGGTGGGCTACAAGCCGGAACGCTCACCGTCATGGCTCGTAAGTTCTTGTGGACATGTACTGCACCTGTGGAGAAAGCACAATCGCGCACGGAACTGCAGGTGCACCTGTGTTTAGGTGAGATTTTTTTGCTTCCGCGCATGCTGAAACACGTGCGCACCTGCGGCTCCATGCGTGATTTTTCTTCCCCCACAGGTCAAAATCGCGCTGGTCCCGCAAGAACTTACGAGCCACGGTGGCAAGCACAATTTAGCGTTCCGGCTCGTAGCCCACCGCTGACCGTGAAGTTGAACCTATGTTGGACGTGCATAATATGTAGCTTACTCCTGACCTTTTAGGGCTTGTAAATTGTGGTTTATGTATATCGGTTCTATATAATAATAATAATAATAATAATAATAATAATAATAATAATAATAATAATAATAATTTATTAGATTTGTATGCCGCCCCTCTCCGAAGACTCGGTTCACTCTAGATGCACCATGCTGTTGGGGTTCCACTTACATATCACACGAAGCTGTGGTTTGTTGGTTAAGCTATACTCACCTCGGTTCACCCTTTACGCTGCACAATGTGTTATGGTGTGCAATGCCTGGTTCATATGAGACACATTTTGGTTTGGTTTGCTATAAAATTTAATTTAATTTAATCGACTTCTATGCTGACCTCTTCCGTAGGACTCAGGGTGGCTTACAACAATAAAAACAATGCAGTAGTACAATAAGGAAAAGAAGTCAAATATAACAATAATTATAAAACCCCAATTATAAACCCAACTAAAATAGCCCCATATTAAAAACCATGAATCCAATCTAACAACAAGTCTATCGACAATTCCATCGTGATAACATTGAGAGCAAAAAGATGGGAGATTATTATCCCGCTATATAGAATGCTGGTGAGACCACATTTGGAATACTGTGTTCAGTTCTGGAGACCTCACCTACAAAAAGATATTGACAAAATTGAACGGGTCCAAAGACGGGCTACAAGAATGGTGGAAGGTCTTAAGCATAAAACGTATCAGGAAAGACTTCATGAACTCAATCTGTATAGTCTGGAGGACAGAAGGAAAAGGGGGGACATGATCGAAACATTTAAATATATTAAAGGGTTAAATAAGGTCCAGGAGGGAAGTGTTTTTAAAAGGAAAGTGAACACAAGAACAAGGGGACACAATCTGAAGTTAGTTGGGGGAAAGATCAAAAGCAACATGAGAAAATATTATTTTACTGAAAGAGTAGTAGATCCTTGGAACAAACTTCCAGCAGACGTTGTAGATAAATCCACAATAACTGAATTTAAACATGCCTGGGATAAACATATATCCATCCTAAGATAAAATACAGAAAATAGTATAAGGGCAGACTAGATGGACCAGGAGGTCTTTTTCTGCCGTCAGACTTCTATGTTTCTATGTTTCTAACTCAGAAAGAAACCGTTATTATTATTGTTGTTGTTGTTGTTATTATTATTATTATTATTATTATTAATTAGATTTGTATGCCGCCTCTCTCCAAAGACTCAGAGCGGCTCACAATACACAATACAAACCCAAAACAGAACAGTTAAAACCCTTAATTTAAAAACAATCATACAACCCAATATAAATCCCTCTTGCCCAGAAACAACCAATGTATCAGAGACAAGATGCTTTTAATATTTTTTTTTAATGCAGAGGGAGAGACTGAAAATCACTTTGCCTTATATAATGCCAGTATCATGCCTCATCTAGAAACGGGGCAGGGAAATGCTCGGGTACATCAAAGGCTCAATGCGTTTGTCAACAAATCCCTCTGAGCTATTTTACATATCGTGTAGCGAGATAGCTCTCCGGTATAATAAAGTTCTATCATAAAAAGTTGCACAAACAACCAGGCTGGAGCAATCGTATAAAAAGAACAAGGCTGGACTGGACTTGTCCCAGAAGAGAAGGACAAGAATGAGCAGATGTACAAGGATCAGACAGTGGCTGGACTGGAGGAAAGAGAATCCAGTCCTATTTTTTTTTCACAAGGTGGACAACATATACAGCAAGCAATGGAAACTGCAGTTTAATGTTTCCAAATGTAAAATAATGCACTTGGGGAGAAGGAATCCTCAATCTGAGTACAGTATTGCATTGGCAGTTCTGTTTTAGCAAAAACTTCAGAAGAGAAGGATTTAGGGGTAGTGATTTCTGACAGTCTCAAAATGGGTGAGCAGTGTGGTTGGGCAGTAGGAAAGGCAAGTAGGATGCTTGGCTGCATAGCTAGAGGTATAACAAGCAGGAAGAGGGAGATTGTGACCCCCTTATATAGAGCGCTGGTGAGACCCCATTTGGAGTACTGTGTTCAGTTCTGGAGACCTCACCTACAAAAAGATATTGACGAAATTGAACGGGTCCAAAGATGGGCTACAAGAATGGTGGAAGGTCTTAAGCATAAAACCTATCAGGAAAGACTTCATGAACTCAATCTGTATAGTCTGGAGGACAGAAGGAAAAGGGGGGACATGATCGAAACATTTAAATATGTTAAAGGGTTAAATAAGGTTCAGGATGGAAGTGTTTTTAATAGGAAAGTGAACACAAGAACAAGGGGACACAATCTGAAGTTAGTTGGGGGAAAGATCAAAGGCAACATGAGAAAATATTATTTTACTGAAAGAATAGTAGATCCTTGGAACAAACTTCCAGCAGACGTGGTTGGTAAATCCACAGTAACTGAATTTAAACATGCTTGGGATAAACATAGATCCATTGTAAGATAAAATACAGAAAATAGTATAAGGGCAGACTAGATGGATCATGAGGTCTTTTTCTGCCGTCAGTCTTCTATGTTTCTATGTTTCTAAGTTTATGTTTATTGGATTAATATGCCGCCCCTCTCCAAGGTCTCGGGGCGACTTACAACATATAAAAAAGACAATATATATCAAAATCCAAATAATTAAAATTCAGTTACAGCTAAAAAAACTAAAGAACCAATTAAAATACATACATAACCATTCAATCAACAAACACACTATGCATTCATCAGCCAGGGGGGAGAATCTAATAACCCCAAGCCTGGTGGCATAGATGAGTCTTAAGACTCTTGCGGAAGGCGAGGAGGGTGGGGGCAGTACAAATATCCGGGGGGAGCTGATTCCAGAGGGCCGGTGCCCCCACAGAGAAGGTCCCGCCAAATGACATTGTCTAGTTGATGAGACCTGGAGAAGGCCGACTTTGTGGGACCTGAACGGTCGCTAGGACTCATGTGGCAGGAGGTGGTCCAATAAGTAGTCTGGTCCCATGCCATGTAAGGCTTTATAGGTCATAACCAACACTTTGAATAAACCAAAGTTGGGTTTGTATCACTAATGCCTAGGTCTATATGGAGAAATTTCAAGGGTGAAAAGAAAAGGGACCTGGATTAGATTGTGCCTGCGTTACAGGATTGCTAAAGATATTTCTCACCTTCACAATAAAATGAGGATTTGGGGTGAGGGGAAGAGAAAGGAGTTGTCTGGTCCAACGTTTTTCTAGTTTCTTGGTGTGTTAATCTTTCTTACAAAGGCATCTGCATTTCTGGGGATTTCTGGAAACAAAAAAGCACAATTGCACATCTTTAATGCTTTTAAGTGTTTATTTATAGATAAGCGCTTGGGAAGAAGGGATCATTTCTTGTGCTTTAAGACAGGGGTCTCCAACCTTGGCAACTCTACGACTTGTGGACTTCAACTCCCAGCATGCGCTGGCTGAGGAATTCTGGGAGTTGAAGTCCACAAATCATAAAGTTGCCAAGGTTGGAGACCGCCTGCTTGAAGACAAAGGTGATAAGCAGACGGGAGCGAGTCTTCGGAGAGGGACGGCATACAAGTATAATAATAATGATAATGATAATGATAATGATAATGATGATAAAATGATAATAATGATAATAATAATAATAAAGTTGGCGGAACAAAGCATTGCATAGCCAGTTCTTGGAGAAGATTGAAGGCAAAGTGGATAAAGAAAAGACCTGGTCATGGCTTACAAGTGGAACACTCAAAAAGGAGACAGAAGGACTAATACTGGCGGCACAAGAACAGGCCATTAGAACAAATGCTGTCAAAGCCAGAATTGAAAAATCAACAGATGATCCAAAGTGCAGACTCTGTAAAGAAACAGATGAAATCATCGATCACATACTCAGCTGCTGCAAAAAGATCGCACAGACTGACTACAAGCATAGACATGATGCTGTGGCACAGATGATCCACTGGAACTTGTGCCGGAACTACCATTTACCAGTGGCAAAGAAATGGTGGGATCATAAGCCTGAAAAAGTGGTCGAAAATGAGCAAGCAAAACTACTGTGGGACTTCCGACTTCAGACTGACCGAATTCTGAAGCATAACACACCAGACATCCAGATTGTGGAGAAAAAGAAAGTATGGATCATCGACATCGCAATCCCAGGAGACAGCAGAATTGAGGAGAAGCAGCTAGAGAAATTAGTAAAATATGAAGATCTAAAAATCGAGCTGCAACGACTCTGGCATAAGCCAGTGAAAGTGGTCCCAGTGGTACTTGGCACGCTGGGCGCAGTGCCAAAGGATCTCAGCGGACATTTGAAAACCATCGGAATTGACAAAATCCCCATCTGTCAATTGCAAAAGGCCGCTTTACTGGGATCGGCAAACATAATTCGCCGCTACATCACGCAGTCCTAGGTGCTTGGGAAGCACCCGACTGGTGATGAAGTACGAAATCCAGCATAGTGATCTCGTTTGCTGTGTTGTACTGACATAATAATAATAATAATAATAATAATAATAATAATAATAATAATAATAATAATAATTACAGTTTGGAGAGAGGATGAAAAATGTCTATTACTCCTAACAACTTTACTAGTTTCAGTCTTCTTGGGAAAAGCAATAGGACATCTTTGCCCAAAACATCAGCCCAGTTGACTGCATTAGTTGTGAATGCATTGCAGGTGTTACACAAACCCAGGCCACTCTGCTAATTTAATCAAAGAATGACTCATGTTAAGAAGGGATGGTGTGCTGTGTTAGGAGTCATTTCTTGCTTTCTCCACCAATTCTAGAAGAAAGAAAGAGATAAGACAAATATTTGCTCGCTTTTCCCATTCCTCCCACCCTATTAAAAACACTATTTCAGATCTCAAGAGAGAGAAGCAAAAATTCAAAGGATTTTTTTTAAAAAAGCATTTATTAAATATATAGATTAAAATCCAAATAGAAAGGAATGTAATACATAATATAACAATCATGTGCATTATAAATTATATTAAGACAGGAAAAAAGAAGGGAAATGAGATAGAGGGGTAAATGAAGTAAATTCGAGAAAAGGGGGTATAGAAGAGGGGGGTGGAAGAAAGGGGATAAAAAGAATGTGCCAGCTATTTAGCTGACACTTTGATAATATACCACATCTGATTTGAATGTGTGGTTGGTGTGTGTTTCCCCTTTTGATTTGTTCGTGGTGAAATATTAATTGGATTTAGCATGTATAGCTAGTGCTATTTGGCATGCTTATTTTTGTCTATATAGTCGATATTTTGAGGTTTGGGTTTTTAAAAAAACTCAAAATACTGTGTGTATATATATGTGTGTGTGCGTATATATATATACAGTATTTTGAGTTTTTAAAAATATCCAAACCTCAAAATATCGACTATATAGACAAAAATAAGCATGCCAAATAGCACTAGCTATACATGCTAAATCCAATTAATACGTCACCACGAACAAATAAAAAGGGGAAACATATAGCTGAAGGGATTGGATACTGTAGCCTAGAGGATAATTCTTTGCCTTACAAGGCAACGGTTGCAGGTTCCAAGTCCCAGTGGGTATGGCTAGCTGATGAGGCCAAAATAAGGTCAAAATAGACCTATCTTAGTCTCCCTTAATTTTCAAATTCAGCAAAAAAACATGTGACATATATATATATGTCACATATTTCTGCTGAATATTTAAAATTATTAACATACAGAACATAGTTTTTTGGCTATGAATAAATTAACTGCCTTGAAATGGCCCTGGGTTGGGCCTAGAGGCAAAAAGGAGATGTGACGTTCCTTCAATATACCAGGGTGATCCAACAGAAATATATATATATTTATATAAATATAATATTTATAATATATATATTGAGTCGATACAAAAATATGTAACCCTTCCCTGGTGCAGAGCTGAAGGGATTGGATACTGTAGCCTAGAGGATAATTCTCTGCCTTACAAGGCAAAGGTTGCAGGTTCAAGTCCCAGTGGGTATGGCTAGCTGATGAGGCCAAAACAAGGCCGAAATAGATCTATCCTAGTCTCCCTTAATTTTCAAATTCAGCAAAAAAAAAACATGTGACACATACAGATAGAATTGTCGACTATCAATAAAATTAACTGCCTTGGAAATGGCCCTGGGTTGGGCCGAGAGGGAAATAAGGAGCTGTGATGTTCCTTCAATACACCAGGGTGATTCGACACAAAAATATGTAACCCTTCCCTGGTGCAGAGCTGAAGGGATTGGATACTGTAGCCTAGAGGATAATTCTCTGCCTTATAAGGCAAAGGTTGCAGGTTCAAGTCCCAGTGGGTATGGCTAGCTGATGAGGCCCAAATAAGGCCGAAATAGATCTATCCTAGTCCCTCTTAATTTTCAAATTCAGCAAAAAAAAAACATGTCACACACACACACACACACACACACACACACACATATATATATATATATATATATATTTTCGTAAATTTTCACGGGTATATATATGTAGATTGTTCTGAGTTCGGGTTTTGCCCTGTGTAATATTTTACATGTCTATGCGACGTTTCGGTGAAATCACATTCACCATCATCAGGCTGAAGTTTCAAGCTTCAAACTTCAGCCTGATGATGGTGAATGTGATTTCACCGAAACGTCGCATAGACATGCAAACTATTACACAGGGCAAAACCCGAACTCAGAACAATCTACACACACACACGCACGCACGCACACACACACACACACACACACACACACACACACACACATATATATATATATATATATATATATATGACAAAAATAAGCACGCCAAATAGCACTAGCTATACATGCTAAAGTGTCTACATATATATAGACACACACACACACAAATACATACACGTTTGGTGTGAATCTCTATTTGTATGTAGGCTCGATTCCTTTACCCATTGATTTTCCCTGTCGATAAAAAAAAGAAAGAAAACGGTGAGATGCACCCAAAGATTGCATAAAAAGGAATATTTCAGTCAAAAGCACCTTGAGTTGTGCAGAGACTGTTTGATCCTACGGCCTCCTCCTCCTTCTTCTTCTTTACTGGAGCTGTTTCAAAGCCAATGACGGAACGTGCTTTTAAACAATTGTGCTGCTACCACCTTTATTGCTGTGGGCTGCAAATCGGCGACTTTCCTGTTCGCTTCAAAAAGTAGACTTCAATTAGAACATGTTTGGAAATGTTCGGATTCTCGGGTGGGGCGTCTTTTTTTCTTCTTCTGAGCTTTGTTGTCTCCTTCCTTCCTGTTATTGTCTTGGAAAACAGGGATCCCTTTCATTCCATAGTTGGAAACATGACATTATATATAACTCTAGGGCACTGTTTTTCAACCAGTGTGCCGGGGCACACTAGTGTGCCGTGGAACATGGTCAGGTGTGCCGCAAGAGGGGAGAGAGAAAAAAAGAGAGAAAGAGAAAGAAAGAAAGCAAGAGCGAGAGAGAAAGAGAGTGAGTGAGAGAGAAAGAAAGATAAAGAAAGAGAGAGAGAAAGAAAGAGAGAGAGAGAGAAAGAAAGAGAGAGAGAGAGAAAGAAAGAGAGAGAGAGAGAGAAAGAAAGAGAGGGGGGAGAGAGAGAAAGAAAGCAAGAGAGAGAAAGAGAGAGAGAGAAAGAAAGAGAGAGAGAGAAAGAAAGAGAGAGAAGGAGAGGGAGAGAGGGAAATGAGAGAAAAAAAGGGAGAAAAAAAGAGAAATGAGAAAATGATTGAGGCAGAGGATGAGAGGAAAGCGAGAGAAACAAAAGAGAGAAGTGACTCTTGATTTAAAGCATATGATTAAAAGCACCCAAAGAATAAGAGAGAAAAAACCCCCAGCCCTCATCTGTTTTTGGAAATGGTTCAAGAGTGTGTATACACACACGCACAAGGGGGGGGGGATAATATGTATAATATGTCCTGTCTTAGAGTGTCACTTTGGTTGGTGGTGTGCCCCAGGATTTTGTAAGTGTAAAAAATGTGCCGCAGCTCAAAAAAGGTTGAAAATCACTGCTCTAGGGTATAGACTTTTTTCCCCTGTCTATCAATCTTCTGCCAATCTTCTCATTTGGGAAAGGGTTCTGTTTCCATTGCAGTGAATGCATTGACAGTATTTTAGGGGAGTGTTATAGAGTTATAGTCATAGCACTTAGACTTCTCCAGGTCCCGTCAACTAGACAATGTCGCTTGGCGGGGCCTTCTCTTTGGGGGCCCCAGGCCCTCTGGAATCAGCTTTCCCTGGAGATTCATACTGCCCCTCACCCTCCTCGCCTTTCGTAAGAGTCTTAAGACTCACTTATGCCACCAGGCTTGGGGCAATTAGATCTCAGCCCCCTGGCCGACGAATGTTGTATGTTTGCTGTTTGAATGAGAATGATTGATTTTTAACACAGCTGGGTTTTTTTAATTGCTTGTTTAATTTCAAGTTTAATTGGCTTTAGCTATTGAAATTGTTGTTTTATATGTTATAAGCCGCCCTGAGTCCTTGGAGAGGGGCGGCATATAAATCCAATCAATAAAACAAAACAAAATAAAATGAAATAAAATAAAATGAAATAATAAAATATAATAAAATAAAATAATAAAATAAAATAAAATAATATAAAATAATAAAATAAATAAAATAAATAAAATAAATAAAATAAATAAAATAAATAAAATAAATAAAATAAATAAAATAAATAAAATAAATAAAATAAATAAAATAAATAAAATAAATAAAATAAATAAAATAAATAAAATAAATAAAATAAATAAAATAAATAAAATAAATAAAATAAATAAATAAAGTAATAAAATAAATAAAGTAATAAAATAAATAAAATTAAATAAAAAAATTAAAGTAAAATAAATGAAATGAAATGAAATAAATAAAATAAAATAACCGCTTTACAGTGCTGAATGAAATTAATGGCCTTGAATTGAGCTGGAGAACAAGAAGCAATGGGTGGAAACTAAACAAGGAGAGAAGTAACTTAGAACTAAGGAGAAATTTCCTGACAGTCAGAGCGGTTGATCAGTGGAACTCCTCGCCTCCAGAAATTTTGAATGCCCCAACAATGGAAGTTTTTAAGCAGATGTTGGATAACCATCTGTCTGAAGTAGTGTAGGGTTTCCTGCCTAAGCAGGGGGTTGGACTAGAAGACCTCCAAGGTCCCTTCCAACTCTGTTGTTGTTGTTGTTGTTAAATTTGAACTTTTATTTATTTACGTTTCTGAACATGCTGATAAATCAATGGTGCCCAACCCATTCAGTTTACTTCAAAGTTGCCAGCCTGAAGATTCTTATCCATATCCAAGACTTATCCATATTCAAGACATATCCAAAACCACAACCTGTATGACTGAGAATCTCCGCAGACATTCAAAATCCTGCCGTTGCAGGGGGCTTTTCGATCTTGACTGTGTGCTCTTAGTGTAGCACTTCCAAGAAAGCATGCTTAGGATTTCAACCTGTAATTGTTTTGATTTATAACTAAGAAGGGAGCTAGTACTGCCATTACCCACGTCAAGCAGATAACAAGCTCCCGAGTGTTTACTTAGCAAAAACCTTGGCCCTAAGCAGAATTTCCCTGCTTGAGAAGGGGTTAACCCTGCAGACCTCTTGCAAACATCTGGCAAAGCTGTGGGTGTTGGTTGTGGCAGTATCCCAGATCTGTACCAGTCTCTACAAGGGAGTTGTCAGTGGCTCTGATTTATACCCTATCCTTCCTCCCATCTTCATGTCACGAAGTACTGGATGTTGAAACCTCGGCTGCTCCGAGAGGAAATTGCAGAAGAAATTTACCGAAAACACAACCATTATAATTTAGTGTCGAGGGAGGCCAAGAATGTTGGCTTTTAGTTAGGGACTGTTTGAAGGTAGAGTTGCTGTTTTTTAAAAAAAAATATATATATATGATAATCATCCGGATATTGATAAAAAAAAACCACGGGAGGAGGTGTGGTTGGCAATTTTGAGAGTTTGATAAATATTCTCAAGCGATGACTGATTAAGTCAAAGGCAATATTCTGAGCCACATTTTGGAGTTTGTGGCAGTAGGGGAAAAAACGTTCAATGAATTTGCATATTTCCCCCCGAATGCCAGACACTGGTTTTCAGCTTGGGGTGGGGTTGTTTTAAAAATGACTGTCAACATGATATGTTGGCCTTCAAGATAGACATGTCAACTGATGGCCATCTGGTGTCATTGTGGACATTATGGTTTAGATCAGTGATTTTCAACCTTTTCTGAGCCGCGGCACATTTTTTACATTTGCGAAACCCTGGGGCACATTGAGCGGGGCGGGAGGGGGGGCTAAAAAAAGTTTGGACAAAAAAATTCTCTCTCTCTCCCTTCCTTCCTCTTTCTTTCTCTCTCTCCATCCCTCTTTCTTTCTCTTCCTTCCTTCCTGTCTTTTTTGCTCTCTTTCTCTCCCTCCTTACCTCCCTTTATGTCTTTCTCTCTCTCTCCTTCCCTCCCTCTCTTTCTCTCTCTCTCTTGCTTTCTTTCTCTCTCTTGCTCTCTTGCTTGCTTTCTCTTGTTCTCTTTCTCTGTCTCTTGCTTTCTTTCTCTCTCTCTCTTGCTTTCTTTCTTTCTCTTTCTCTCTCTCTCTCTTGCTTTCTTTCTCTCTCTTTCTCTCTCTCTCTCTTGCTTTCTTTCTCTCTCTTTCTCTCTCTCTCTTTCTTTCTTTCTCTCTCTGTTTCTTTTTCTTTCTTTCTCTCTCTCTTTCTTTCTCTCTCTCTCTTTCTTTCTCTTTCTTTCTTTCTCTTTCTTTCTCTTTCTCTCTCTCTTGCTTTCTCTCTCTCTCTGAGCTTCGCGGCACACCTGACTATGTCTCGCGGCACACTAGTGTGCCACGGCACACTGGTTGAAAAACACTGGTTTAGATAACAAATCATGGCTCAAGAAACCATAGGGCAGAAACATTTCCAGGAGGCAACATCTCCCCAAAAATGAATAAAGGGAAATAGAGTGTTCGGAAACTTCAGATCGTGCAGAATGCAGCTGCGAGAGCAATCATGGGCTTCCCCAGGTATGCCCATGTTACACCAACACTCCGCAGTCTGCATTGGTTGCCGATCAGTTTCCGGTCACAATTCAAAGTGTTATTTATGACCTGTAAAGCCCTTCATGGCATCGGACCAGAATAACTTCGGGACCACCTTCTGCCGCATGAATCCCAGCGACCGGTTAGATCCCCCAGAGTTGGCCTTCTCCAGGTCCCGTAGACGAAACAATGTCGTCTGGTGGGACCCAGGGGAAGAGCCTTCTCTGTGGTAGCCCCGACCCTCTGGAATCAACTCCCCCCGGAGATTAGGATTGCCCCCACCCTCCTTGCCTTTCGTAAACTCCTTAAAACTCATCTCTATCATCAGGCAGGGGGAAATTGATTTGTTTGCTGAGCTTTTGGACTCGTGCTGGATTCCATCCTCAGGGAAGTTCCCCCTATCAGAACATGAGGATATGCTCCAGCACGAGTCCAAAAGCTCAAAAATATAAACTTCTGTTCCCAGGGATCAGCCCTGATTGGATCTTACAAAATTTAAATGACTGAAATGTCACAAAATAACAGGTTTCTTACCCCAGGAGTTTTAAAAAGATTTTCACATTCAACCCAAAAATATCATGACATTTTTTTTTAAAAAAAAAGTCTTTTGTTGTGTTTTATTTAATGATGGACACCATCTTTGAGGTTTGTGTTGTTATTAGCATCCTTGGATATTATGGAGCTAAGCCTCCAATTTAGCCAATATCCAAATACTCTTTTATCTAGCAACTTGTTTCCAAGAAGCTCTCCAAGGTACTGCAAGTGACAATAGCAGGCAAATTACTGGAACAAGTCACCCTTCGTGGTCATCATGAAGTTCTAAGGAGTGTTTGAAAGATTATTTTTTTTATTTTTTTTTATTTATGTATTTGTCAAGTACGTATTTGCAATATACATAGATAT
The DNA here is from genome assembly GCF_031021105.1 of Erythrolamprus reginae. Taxonomy (NCBI): domain Eukaryota; kingdom Metazoa; phylum Chordata; class Lepidosauria; order Squamata; family Dipsadidae; genus Erythrolamprus; species Erythrolamprus reginae. The sequence continues at coordinate 11,558,676 of NC_091959.1, read as the reverse complement.
AACATTGTCCATATACATAAATGTTCTGTCGGGCTCTCAGGTAGACTCCTCCCAAAAATTCACAGGTACAAATTTCAGACACACACACGTTTGAAAATTCAAAACAATGTTCTTTATAATGAAAATTCACTTAAACCAAGCCCTCTTTTGGTATAGCAAAGAGCACTCCTCTCCAAACAAACCGGTAATTTGTACAAGTCCCTTATCAGTTCTGTGATACTTAGCTTGCAGCTATGAGGCAATTCACAGTCCTTCTTCTTTCACAAAGTGACACACATTTTGCTCTGGTTTAGTTTCAAAGTGGGGAAAAATCAGCACACAAAAGGTCAAAGTCAGTAAAGCAGTCACGAAACACAACGATCAGATAATCCTCCACAATGGCCAAACCCACAGGCTACTATTTACTAATTACCACAGCCCCACCCAACCACAGGTGGCCTCATTTTCTTTGATAATAATCTCTCAGTTGTTGTTGCCTATGCATCGCTCTCCACATGCGTGGCTGTATCATTAACTCTTGTTCCGAATCCAAGGAGGAGCTAGATAATTAATCTCCTTCTGAGCTGTCTGCCACACTCTCCTCCTCCCTGTCACTCATGTCTTCTTGGTCAGAGGAGCCTTCTTCAGCAGATTCCACCGGGGGCAAAACAGGCCTGCAGCATGTGGATGTCTCCCCCACATCCACAGTCCTTGGGGCAGGAGCTGGGCCAGAGCTAACCACAACACATAAGATAGGTACTGATAAGAGGGAACAATTAACAGGGCGCTCCCTATTTTGACCATTTGTTGACTGTTTGATAGGAACACAGTTATCCAATTATGCAGGGGTCCAAAGATGACATAGGATTTCAGTTTCAGAAGGCTTTACAGAAATCTATATAAATTGTCTCTATTCTTTTGCCCAGGTCAGGTTCTGAAGTCCAAATGTTTTTGCAGTGTAGTAGTTGTAGATTGCAGGATAATTTTTTTTCTGAAACCAAATTAAAACTGATTTTTTTTATTTTTTATTTATTTATTTATTTATTCATTTATTTTGTCCAGTACACAATGAGGGTTTTAGTGGGTATATATATAGATATATACCCACTAAAACCCTCATTGTGTACTGGAATGAATGAATGAATGAATGAATGAATGAATGAATAAATAAATAAATAAAATTAATTAAAATTAATTAAAATAAAATAAAATAAAATAAAATAATAAAATAAACAAAATAAATAAATTCAGTTTTAATTTGGTTTCAGAAAAAAAATTATCCTGCAATCTACAACTACTACACTGCAAAAACATTTGGACTTCAAAACCTGACCGGAGCAAAAGAATAAACACAATTTATATAGATTTCTGTAAAGCCTTCGACTCAGTGGTTCATGATAAACTACTATACACATAGTAAAATACATGATGAAGGTTATAGAGGAGATACTCATAGTAAAATATATCTAAGAAATAATAGAAAAGAAGGTATAGTAATAGAACATATCAATGAAAGAATAGAAGAAGAGATATAGGAATAGAAGAAAGGTATAGGAGATATAGGATATTTTAATCAACTCTCAGCTACAAATAATTATTTATTGATCAGCAGCTTTTGAATAAATGTTGATTTACAAACTGAAAAAAAAATGTAGAACCAAAATTTGGACCTCAAGTTGATATTGAAAATTCACCACTCCAAAATTTGCTGATGACAGGCATTTGAGGATGTCTTCAGATCAAAAGCAACATGAGAAAATATTATTTTACTGAAAGAGTAGTAGATCCTTGGAACAAACTTCCAGCAGATGTGGTAGATAAATCCACAGTAACTGAATTTAAACATGCCTGGGATAAACATATATCCATCCTAAGATAAAATACAGAAAATAGTATAAGGGCAGACTAGATGGACCATGAGGTCTTTTTCTGCCGTCAGACTTCTATGTTTCTATGTTTCTATGTTTCTATGTTTCAGCTTCACCAGTCGTCATGTCTCTGTTATTAAAAAAAACAAGTGTGTCTTTTTAGCTGTATAACTTATCATAAAAGTTTCATTTATGAAGTTGTTTTGGAATGACTCCGGTAGTGTTTTGCTTCTAGTCTAACTAAAGAGAGGGGTAGGCCTTAAATAAGATCTAAGTATTGCACACAAGATCATATGCTGCAACGTCCTGCCTGTCGGTGACTACTTCAGCTTCAACCACAACAACACAAGAGCACACAACAGATTTAAACTTAATATTAACCTCTCCAAACTTGACTGTAAAAAATATGACTTCAGTAACCGAGTTGTCGAAGTGTGGAACTCATTACCGGACTCCATAGTGTCATCCCCAAGCCCCCAACACTTTACCCTTAGATTATCTACGGTTGACCTATCCAGATTCCTAAGAGGTCAGTAAGGGGCGAGTACAAGTGCACTAGAGTGCCTTCCGTCCCCTGTCTTCCATCCCCTGCTCTCCTATATCTCCTAAACCTTTCTTCTATTCCTATATCTCTTCTTCTATTCTTTCATTGATATGTTCTATTACTATACCTTCTTTTCTATTATTTCTTAGATATATTTTACTATGAGTATCTCCTCTATAACCTTCATCATGTATTTTACTATGTGTATATAGATATATACCCACTAAAACTCTCATTGTGTATTGGACAAAATAGATAGATAGATAGATAGATAGATAGATAGATAGATAGATAGATAGATAGATAGATAGATAGATAGATAGACAGACAGACAGACAGACAGACAGACAGACAGACAGACAGACAGACAGACAGACAGACAGACAGACAGACAGACAGACAGATAGTTATGGATTCAAGTGTACAGCTGCATCTTCCTTATACTTCAAGCCTTGCGAATCCGAGAGAACAAAATTCTCAAGACTGTTGAAACTTTAATGCAAAAAGCCAGAGTAATGCTTATATGCTGCTGCTATATAAGTCTGAGCTGAAGTCTTTATTGATTTTCCTTTCCGCTGTTTTCAAAAGGCTTCTGTAACATTCGCGGCTGTGGCAATGCTCACTTTTTGGTGGGGTTGAAAGGAATGCATGTGCGAAGAATTCAATTCAATTCAATTTATTAGATTTGTATGCCGCCCTTCTCCGAAGACTTGGGGCGGCTCACAACAACGATAAAAACAATATTACAATGGCATAAATCTAATATTAAAAATAACTAAAAAACCCTATCATAATTAAAACCAAACAGCACATACATACCAAACATAAATAATAATGAGCCTGGGGGAGAATGTCTCAAATCGCCCATGCCTGGCAGTATAGGTGGTAGTTAAGTAGTTTACAAAAGGCAAGGAGGGTGGGGGCAGTTCTAATCTCCGGGGGGAGTTGATTCCAGAGGGCCGGGGCCGCCACAGAGAAGGCTCTTCCCCTGGGGCCCGCCAGACGACATTGTTTAGTCGATGGGACCCGGAGAAGGCCAACTCTGTGGGACCTTATCGGCCGCTGGGATTCATGCGGTAGCAGGCAGTTCCGGAGGTACTCTGGTCCAATGCCATGTAGGGCTTTAAAGGTCATGACCAACACTTTGAATTGTGACCGGAAACTGATCGGCAGCCAATGCAGGCCACGGAGTGTTGAAGATACGTGGGCGAATCTAGGAATCCCCACGATAGCTCTCGCGGCTGCGTTCTGCACGATCTGGAGTTTCCGAACACTTTTCAAAGGTAGCCCCATGTAGAGAGCGTTGCAGTAATCGAACCTCGAGGTGATGAGGGCATGAGTGACTGTGAGCAATGACTCCCTGTCCAAATAGGGCCGCAACTGGTGCACCAGGCAAACCTGGGCAAACGCCCTCCTCGCCATAGCCGAAAGATGATGTTCCAATGTCAGCTGTGGATCAAGGAGGACGCCCAAGTTGCGCACCCTCTCCGAGGGGGTCAGTAATTCCCCCCTCAGGGTGATGGATGGACAGATGGAATTGTCCTTGGGAGGCAAGACGCACAGCCACTCCGTCTTGTCTGAAGAAGGTTTCCTGCAAGTTCCAGCTGGATCATATGGCTTCAGTTTAGTGTCTGGTTGGTCACATCTCTTTAAGCTGTAATGTGGTTTGCTTGGTTTGGGCGCTCAGCACATTGTGGTATTCCCAGCCTTTGCATTTTGCAAATGCTGTGGTGTTGTCTGCTGTGTAAGTGCACCCCGTGCTTACTTAGCAAGCCACGAGTAAGCAAATTATAATTGGCATTTTGTGATCAAGTCCCAGATTTACGGCCAGTGTAACTAAATATGGTTAATACTTGTCTTTTGAGTTTATATAACATGTTTGCCCATATTTATTTGAAGCGAGTCCTGGGAAGATCTTGAGATTGTAAGTTTTGTTTTCAGCCTGGTCCTTTTCACAAAATGTTATGCCTACTTTAGGCCAAGTCATACTTAGGATGGGGTTTACTCCAGGGGTGGGCAGCAGGCAAGACGGGATGAAACGCAGTTCCACCGGCGGAAATGAAGATGCGTGCACAACTCCAGCTGATCGGCGGCTGCCACTTCCTGGATTACTGGTCTCGGCTGGGCTCTCCTTTTTTCCCCTGCTGCTGCTGCTGCTGCGTCTGCGCTCCTTGCTTTTTTCCTCTTTCCTCCTTCCTGGCCTCGGACAAGCTTCTCTCCCTCCTGCCTAGTTCCCTTCCAGCCTCTCTCCTGCCTGAGGTGCAAGCAGAAGGTGTGGGTGGAAGTGGCGCTGGCAGCATTTATGCTTCTGGCAGCACCTGTTCGCCTAGCTACCCAGCCTGAGGTTGGGGGGGCGACCCAGGAAGGAGAGCGCGGGAAACGCAAAGCAAATTGTCACCCCAGCAAGTGACACTTACAACTGACAAGGTTGTATGTTGAAGACTTAAGAGTTCACTTCTACGATGATGATTGTTGAAGCCACTGGTCACATGGCCAGCAAGCCACTCCTACCCAGTCACATGACCATTAAGCCACACCCACAAAATAAGCCACACCCACAGTGTGGCAGTAAAAATTTTGGCTGTCCATTACTGGTTTACTCCCTGCTAAGTATATCTGGGTTTGCAACAGTGAAGGGCTACCAAAATTTTTACTACCACACTGTGGGCATGACTTATGCATTTTTTTCAGCATCTTTCAGTGTAAATTGGGTGCTCTGGGGTGGAGCTCCATTTTTACTACCCCACTGCGTTCCCTCCCCGTCCGGGCAGTAGCCCATCCCTGGCTTGCAAGCAGAGTTGGTGTTTGTTTGTTTGTTTGTTTGTTTGTCTGTCTGTCTGTCTGTCTGTCTGTCTGTCTGTCTGTCTATCTATCTGTCTATCTATCTATCTATCTATCTATCTATCTATCTATTTATTGGATTTGTATGCCATCCCTCTCCACAGACTCGGGGCGGCTAACAACAACGATAAAAACAGCATGTAGAAATCCAATTAATAAAACAACTAAAAACCCTTATAATAAAACCAAACATACACACAAACATACCATGCATAACTTGTAATGGCCTAGGGGGAAGGAATATCTTAACTTCCCCCATGCCTGGCGGCATAAATGAGTCTTGAGTAGTTTACGAAAGACAGGGAGGGTGGGGACAGTTCTAATCTCCGGGGGGAATTGGTTCCAGAGGGCCGGGCCCGCCACAGAGAAGGCTCTTCCCCTGGGGCCCGCCAAACGACATTGTTTAGTCGACGGGACCCGGAGAAGGCCAACTCTGTGGGACCTTATCGGTCGCTGGGATTCGTGCGGTAGCAGGCGGTTTCGGAGGTAATATGGTCCCATTCCATGTAGGGCTTTAAAGGTCATGACCAACACTTTGAATTGTGATCGGAAACTGATCGGCGAATCTTGGAAGCTCCATGATGGCTCTCGCGGCTGCGTTCTGCACGATCTGAAGTTTCTGAACACTTTTCAAAGGTAGCCCCATGTAGAGAGCGTTGCAGTAATCGAACCTCGAGGTGATGAGGGCATGAGTGACTGTGAGCAATGACTCCCTGTCCAAATAGGGCCGCAACTGGTGCACCAGTGGCTTGCACTCAGTAATACCTAACTAAAGGTGGCAGCCCAGTCATGATTTTGCTAGTTTCTGTGGCTGTATTCACACAATACACGTAGACAAGCAACAAGCTTTGTGGTTGCATTTCAACACTGTAGGAAGTTGGGTTGTTGTTTTTTTAAAAAAAGACTCATTTTGGAAGACAGAAGTTTTAAGGGACTGGCATGGACTCAGCTCATTGGGTGAATTCATGGCTTAGAATATTGTCTGAAATCAGAAAGTGGGGCACTCAGAAACCAGGTTAAAAGTAGAGTGTGAACCCAAAAGTTAATGTGTAAGTTCAAGCCAGTGATGGGCTGCTACGGATAGGGTCAGGTACGCAGAACCGGTAGAAAAAAATTGAATTTTTTTCTTTTCACCCCCCTTCTGGGCTCTGGGTATGTTTTTCCTATTGCGATAAATGAGGTTGAGTGTACTGTATATAATATTAGAAGAGCTGTGTGTGTGTGTGTATATACTTTATATAGTAGATAATGTATATTTTGGTGTGCTTGTGTGTAATATGTATGTACACATATGGCACATATACATAGAATTAAATAGTCTATTTTGGATGTTCAGTAATAGTAAGGGGAATAGTAAGGGGAGGCCAGGCACCCTAACCTTAACCCTTGACTTGAGTGACGTCAGGTTGGCCACCCTTAAGCCAATCACATGACCATTAACCTCCCCCCCTTAGTCACATGATCACCACGCCATTCCCACCTGGTCACATGGCCAGCAAGCCACACCCACAACATAAGCGACACCCTCAGTGTGGTACTACTAGCTACTAAACTACTTACTAAAAGGTTAGCCATCACTAACTACTAACTCACTACTACCACTACTGCTAAGGTAGATTTCTTCTTTTTCTTTCTTTATGACATCATCCTCCCATAAGCTTTGTGCAAGTAAAAATCTGTTCCTATCAAGGGTCAAGGTTATAGGTCAACGCTTTCCCTGTTGGACTGGCTTCTCCTTGGAAGAAAACCTCTTTGTTTATTCGGTCTGGTGGCCATTAAATCACGGGGCTCCTTCTCCCCCTTCGACTTTGGCAGATGAATTTTTTTTTTTTTGCAGGACAAAGTTAACCATGTGGTTGTAATCATCGTCTTCATATCCCCTCTCTGATAGATGAGAATATCAGACGTCAACTTTGGGTATCCAGGACTAGTAAACCTCAGTCCAGGTTGCTTCCCCCCCACCCTGTTACTATTATTTTAGGCCAATTTGCAAAAATTGTTGTGAGAGTAAAAATGAAGAGGGGAGAGAGAACAACTTACAGGTAAATCCTCGACTTGCAACCATTCATATAGTGACTGTCCAAAGTTGCAATATACAGGTCCTCAGTGTGTAGGAGCTGCTGATCCAGTTCTACAGAGGAATCATTGAGTCTGTCATCTGCACCTCTGTAACTGTCTGGTTTGGTGCTGCAACCCAACAGGACCGACACAGACTTCAGAGGATAATCAGAATTGCAGAAAAAACAATTGCTGCCAACCTGCCTTCCATTGAGGACCTGGATACTGCACGAGTCAAAAAGAGGGCGGGTAAAATATTTACTGACCCCTCGCAACAGACACAAACTGTTTCAACTCCTACGCTCAAAACGTCACTACAGAGCACTGCACACCAAGACAACTAGACACAAGAACAGTTTTTCCCCGAGCCCCATCATTCTGCTAAACAAATAATTCCCTCAACACTGTCAGGCTTTTTACTAAGTCTGCACTTCTATTTCTACTAGTTTGACTGTAACTTGTTGCTTGTATCCTAAGACTTTTATTAATATTGATTGTTTTTTCATTCCTTATTTGACCCCTATGACAATCATTAAGTGTTGTACCACATGGTTCTTGACAAAGTGTTGGTTATGACCTATAAAGCCCTTCATGGCACCGGACCAGATTATCTCTGGGACCGCCTTCTGCTGCACGAATCCCAGTGACCAGTTAGGTCCCACAGAGTGGGTCTTCTCCGGGTCCCGTCAACTAAACAATGCCGCTTGGCGGGACCCAGGGGAAGACCCTTCTCTGTGGTGGCCCCGGCCCTCTGGAACCAACTCCCCCCAGAGATTAGAATTGCCCCCACCCTCCTTGCCTTTCGTAAGCTCCTTAAAACCCACCTCTGCCGCCAGGCATGGGGGAATTGAGATACCCTTTCCCCCTAGGCCTTGACAATTTTATGCATGGTATGTCTGTATGTCTGTTTGGTTTTTATTATCATGGGTTTTTAATTGTTTTTAGTATTGGATTATTATTATATGCTGTCTTATTATTGCTGTTAGCCGACCCGAGTCCCCGGAGAGGGGAGGCATAAAAATCAAATAAATAAATAAATAAAATAAAATCTTTTTTTTCTTTTATGTACACTGAGAGCATATGCACGAAAACAAATTCCTTCTGTGTCCAATAAACCTGGCCAATAAATAATTCTATTCTATTCTATTCTATTTTATTCTATCATCCCAGTGCCGAAGAACTCTGATAGTATGGCAGGGAAAATGGACCTAGAGTTGCCTTTTTTCCTGGCTCCTATTTCTGGGTGTTTCACCCTTTTGGTGTTCAAGAACATGTAGGATGTTTTGTAACACCATTGGTAAGTTCCAACAGCATTTTCATTACAGCAACACCCAAATATTACTATGGGCATTTTCTTACGAAAGTCCATGTGAGCTGAAACAAGTCAGGGCATTTAAATATATCCTGGGGACAAAGTACAGGCTTGGCTTAGTGTGTGTGTGTATGTGTGTGTGTGTGTATACGCATGTGTGTGTTTTTTAAAGAAAGAACTACACGGTTTTAGTATAAGCTCACAAAACAGGAAATTAATAAAGTGATAAAAATACGTAGAACGGCATGTCATTATCCCAGAAAGCGAAACAAAAAAAAACCCCCTTGCTAGTTGGCAGATTTTGGTTTCATAATTAGAAATACAAGGCAAATCTAATCCCCTCACCCGTTCAGCCTTATTCATTTTGGAAAGCATGTACAGTGGTAACTCTACTTATGAACTTAGTTTGTTCAGTGACCAGGTTCTTAAGTAGAAAAGTTTGTAAGAAGAAGCAATTTTTCCCCATAGGAATCAATGTAAAAGCAAGCAGGGAAGATGGAGGCCCTGTTTCCCCCCAGGAGATTCCTAGAGAGGCCCCACGGAGGCTTCTCCCCGCCTGGACCTGTTTAATCCCAGGTGATTCCTGGAGAGGCCCCACAGAGGATTCTCCTCGCCTTTTCTGGCCCTGTTTCCTCCAAGAAGATTCCTAGAGAGGCCTTACGTAGGCTTCTCCCCGCCTGGACCTGTTTCCTCCCAGGAGATTCCTAGAGAGGCCCCATGGAGGCTTCTCCCTGCCTTTTCCGGTTACAGTTTTGGAGGCTCAGGTTTGTAAGTGGAAAATGGTTCTTCATCCTTCTCCATCTCTCCCTCCCTCTCCATCTTCCTCTCCCACCCTCTCCCTCTCCCTCCCTCTCCATCTTCCTTTCCCTCCCTCTCCTTCTTCCCCTGTCTCTCCCTCCCTCTCCCTCTCCATACCTCTCCCTCCCTCTCCATCTTCCTCTCCCTCCCTCTCCATCTTCCTCTTCCTCCCTCTCCCTCCCTCTCCTTCTTCCCCCTCTCTGTCTCTCCTTCCCTCTCCCTCTCCATACCTCTCCATCTCTCCCTTCCTCCACCTGTCCCTCCCTCTCCCTCTCCTTCTTCCCCCTCTCTGTCTCTCCCCCCCTCTCCATCTTCCTCTCCATCCCTCTCCATCTCTCCCTCCCACTCCATCTCTCTCTCCCTCTCCATCTTCCTCTCCCCCTCTCCTTCTCCCCCTCTCTGTCTCTCCCTCCCTCTCCCTCTCCATACCTCTCCATCTCTCCCTCCCTCCACCTGTCCCCCCCTCTCCTTCTCCCCCCTCTCTGTCTCTCCCTCCCTCTCCATCTTCCTCTCCATCCCTCTCCATCTCTCCCTCCCACTCCCTCTCTCCCTCCCTCTCCATCTTCCTCTCCCTCCCTCTCCTTCTCCCCCCTCTCTGTCTCTCCCTCCCTCTCCCTCTCCATACCTCTCCATCTCTCCCTCCCTCCACCTGTCCCTCCCTCTCCTTCTCCCCCCTCTCTGTCTCTCCCTCCCTCTCCTTCTCCCCCCTCTCTGTCTCTCCCTCCCTCTCCCTCTCCATACCTCTCCATCTCTCCCTCCCTCCACCTGTCCCCCCCTCTCCTTCTCCCCCCTCTCTGTCTCTCCCTCCCTCTCCATCTTCCTCTCCATACCTCTCCATCTCTCCCTCCCACTCCTTCTCTCCCTCCCTCTCCATCTTCCTCTCCCTCCCTCTCCTTCTCCCCCCTCTCTGTCTCTCCCTCCCTCTCCCTCTCCATACCTCTCCATCTCTCCCTCCCTCCACCTGTCCCTCCCTCTCCTTCTCCCCCCTCTCTGTCTCTCCCTCCCTCTCCATCCCTCTCCATCCCTCTCCATCTCTCCCTCCCTCTCCATCTTCCTCTCCCTCCCTCTCCTTCTTCCCCCTCTCTGTCTCTCCCTCCCTCTCCCTCTCCATCTCCCTCCCTCTCTCTCTCTCTTTCCCTCTCCCATCCCCTCCCTCTCAACAGCCATGGCAGCAGGGTCTGGATTCCTCTCCTGGAATAACTGTCCAAATTGTTCAGTTGGTTTCTAACTACGTGATGCAATTTCTCTCTCTCTCTCTCCTTTTTTCCAACTCAGGGCTAATGCCAGGTGGCTTTGTGGTTTTTAAGAAGATCTTGTCTATGGGAAAATAACATCAGGGAACATATACTGTACTCCTCAAGTCTTGACAAGCTCGCTTAACACACATGCAATTAAAAATACTCAGATCATAGAGATCCAAATCTGTTTTATCCCTTCGATGCTGCTTTGTGATCTATCTCCCTCTCTCTTTCTCCTCTCAGCAGGCCACAAAAGCTTAAAAGAATATAAAGATAAATAATCAAGACACCAAATATGACTAGTTTTGTAGGATCGCATAACACCCCTAAACCGTAAGGGCAAACCTATTGCGTAGTGACACGGGAATCACTTACACATCGTTGCCCATCGAATGTATCAATAAAGTGACTAAGAAAGCAAATTGCTTTATACCTCCCAGGTCATTAAGCAATTGGAAACTTGTGAACTGATTAGTTAGGAAAGGTGTACTGTAATCCATTCCATGTGTGGGCTTGATCTTCCAAGATACGATTAATTGATTCATTTGTGTATTGTCCATTTCCCAAGACTTTTGTATGTTCCACTGTAACAAATGTAGAATTTATTTATTTATTATTTATTTATTATTTAGATTTGTATGCCGCCCCTCTCCGCAGACTCGGGGCGGCTCACAACAAAGTGAAACAATTTACAACAAATCTAAATTACAGTTTAAAAATATTTTTAACAACCCCATTTTCTAAACACACATACATACAGACATACCATTCATAAATTGTATATGCCCGGGGGAGATGTCTCAGTTTCCCCCATGCGTGACGACAAAGGTGGGTCTTAAGGAGCTTACGAAAGGCAAGGAGAGTAGGGGCAGATCTAATCTCCGGGGGGAGATGGTCGCAGAGGGTCGGGGCCGCCACAGAGAAGGCTCTTCCCCTGGGGCCCGCCAACCGACATTGTTTAGTTGACGGGACCCGGAGAAGGCCCACTCTGTGGGACCTAATCGGTCGCTGGGATTCGTGCGGCAGCAGGCAGTCTCGGAGATATTCTGGTCCAGTGCCATGAAGGGCTTTAAAGGTCATAACCAACACTTTGAATTGTGACTGGAAATTGATCGGCAACCAATGCAGACTGCAGAGTGTTGGTGAAACATGGGCATACCTAGGTAAGCCCATGACTGCTCTCGCAGCTGCATTCTGCACGATCTGGAATGGAATAGAATAGAATTCTTCATTGGCCAAGTGTGATTGGACACACAAGGAATTTGTCTTGGTGCAGATGCTCTCAGTGTACATAAAAGAAAATATAGATTTGTCAAGAATGGAATGGAATGGAATAGAATAGAATAGAATTCTTTATTGGCCAAGTGTGATTGTACACACAAGGAATTTGTCTTGGTGCAGATGCTCTCAGTGTACATAAAAGAAAATATAGATTTGTCAAGAATGGAATGGAATGGAATAGAATGGAATAGAATTCTTTATTGGCCAAGTGTGATTGGACACACAAGGAATTTGTCTTGGTGCATATGCTCTCAGTGTACATAAAAGAAAATATAGATTTGTCAAGAATGGAATGGAATGGAATAGAATGGAATAGAATTCTTTATTGGCCAAGTGTGATTGTACACACAAGGAATTTGTCTTGGTGCAGATGCTCTCAGTGTACATAAAAGAAAATATAGATTTGTCAAGAATAGAATGGAATGGAATGGAATAGAATAGAATAGAATAGAATAGAATTCTTTATTGGCCAAGTGTGATTGGACACACAAGGAATTTGTCTTGGTGCAGATGCTCTCAGTGTACATAAAAGAAAATATGGATTTGTCGGGAATCACGTGGTACAACACTTAATGATTGTCATAGGGGTCAAATAAGCAATGAAGAAACAATCAATATTAATGAAAATCTTAAGGGTAGAAGCAACAAGTTACAGTCATACAATTATAAATGGGAGGAAATGGGGGATAGGAATGATGAGAAAAAACTAGTAGTAATATAGGAGTACAGACATAATAAATAGTTTGACAGTGTTGAAGGAATTATTTGTTTAGCATGATGGCATTTCGGAAAAAAACTGTTCTTGGGTCTAGTTGTCTTGGTGTGTAGTGCTCTGTAGTGACGTTTTGAGGGTAGGAGTTGTAACAGCTTATGTCCAGGATGCGAGGGGTCAGTAAATATTTTCACTGCCCTCTTTTTGATTCATGCAGTATCCAGGTCCTCAGTGGAAGGCAGGTTGCAAGCAATTGGTTTTTTCTGCAGTTCTGATTATCCTCTGAAGTCTGTGTTAGTCTTGTTGGGTTGCAGAATCCGCTGACAATATCGAAGGATTCTGGGAGGAATATCAATAGCATTTAGACTTATACAATGTTCCCTCGATTTTCGCGGGTTCGAACTTTGCGAAAAGTCTATACCATGGTTTTTCAAAAATATTAATTAAAAAATACTTTGCTAATTGTTTCCCTATACCACGGTTTTTCGTGCCCTATGGCGTCATGTGTCATCACCAAACTTTCGTCTGCCTTTAATAATTTTTTTTTAATAAACTTTAATAAATAAACATGGTGAGTAATAACCTAAATGGTTTCTAAGGGAATGGGAAATTGCAATTTAGGGGTTTAAAGTGTTAAGGGAAGGCTTGTGATACTGTTCATAGCCAAAAATAGTGTTTTTACTTCCGCATCTCTACTTCGCAGAAATTCGACTTTCGCGGGCGGGCTCGGAACGCATCCCCCGCGAAAATCGAGGGAACACTGTATACCATTTCACAGTCCTTTACAGTCCTCTCTGAGCCGTTTTTAGAATCGTCAACTTGCCCCCAACAATCTGAGTCCTCATTTTACCAACCTCGGAAGGATGGGAGTCAACCTTGAGCCAATGAGAATCAAATTGCCAAATTGCTCATTGACAGTATTAAACATTATGAATAATAAATTAACAAACAAACAAACAAATTAATTAATTAAGAATATAAATATAAAGTATGAATAATGTCAACCATGGGATTATGGCTTTATTTTATGCATTATTTTATGCATTGTTTATTAGTCCATAAGCCACACTTAAGCAAATTATGGTTTAGTATGATGTGGTGAGGAGCCATGCCAAAAATAACACTGCTGCTGTGTTAGGAATTCTTCGGCGTGATTCATGGTACATGTTTGTTCCACACCCACCAATGCCATCAAATGATGCAGAGAGGATGGTCTAGAAGTGTACGTTTTAATAATATCTTGTCACATACCTGAAAGGCAAAGATGTAAGGGCCTGTTGCTTAGGTGAGGGCAATAGTTTTCTCTTTTCCCAGAACACAGGATTAAGTTTTGCAAGCATGAGAAAGATCTGCTTGAACTTGAGAAAGAAACTCTTGATGGATCCAATCACCACGCTCCTTTCAAATAGACTGGACAATCATTTATCAGGAATGCTGTAGCTTTGCAATTTTTATATCCGTCTCGAGGTCTGAATTAAACAGGACTGGCCCAAGAAATAGGGACCTCTGATGGGAAAGGCAAAATCGCTTACTCAAATTCTATGGATCTAGAGAAAAATTGGATGTTGGTTGCATTCTGGACCCTCAATAGAATGCGTTGGTTGCACAATTGTCAGTTCCAATCCATTTAAGGAGCACTGTAGGAAACAAACAGGCAGAGCTGCGGGAGGTGGAATCAAATGTGTCATCAGCTTGGAGTTATTGTGTTCTCACAAGCAATCCATGTCCAACTCCTCCTGAATTCCATTGACACTTACCTGGCGCCAATTTAGTGTTGAAGTTTAGTTGGCCAGGTTCTTTCTTCTTCTTCTTCTTCTTCTTCTTCTTCTTCTTCTTCTTCTTCTTCTTCTTCTTCTTCTTCTTCTTCTTCTTCCTCCTCCTCTTCTTCTTCCTCTTCTTCCTCTTCCTCTTCTTCCTCCTCCTCCTCCTCCTCCTCCTTCTCTTCTTCTTCTTCTTCTTCTTCTTCTTCTTCTTCTTCTCCTTCTTCTTCTCCTCCTCCTCCTTCTTCCTCTTCTTCCTCCTCTTCCTCTTCTTCCTCTTCCTCCTCCTCTTCCTCTGCTTCTTCTTTTTCTTCTTCCACCTCTTCCTCTTTTTCTTCCTCCTCCTTCTCTTCTTCTTCTTCTTCTTCTTCTTCTTCTTCTCCTTCTCCTTCTCCTTCTCCTTCTTCTTCTTCTTCTTCCTCCTCTTCCTTCTTCCTCTTCCTCCTCCTCTTCCTCTTCTTCTTTTTCTTCTTCCACCTCTTCCTCTTCTTCTTCCTCCATCTCCTCCTCCTCCTCCTCCTCCTCCTCCTCTTCTTCTTCTTCTTCCTCTTCCTCCTCCTCCTCCTCCCACATATATCACTCCAGTATGGGGGGGAGGGAGTGTTTCCCACATAAATGATGATGCATTTCAATGGTCAGATGACTTAGAGATATCTGAATATAGACCCTTTTTAACATTCCTATTTCACCTGGTGGGGCGTGGAGGGGAGGGATAGAAGGTGAGACACAAAACTGAGAACGTGATGTATAAAATTCTGCAGCCAACTGCGATGGGTGAGTTGGTTTTTCTAACTAGCCAGTTTTGCAGACAATCGGATAATTATTATTATTTTCACAATTTTTCTATTGTGAATTCTCTATTCATTATAGCAGCTTCGGTCCGTATATATATTTTTTTCCTCTTTCAAGAATGAATTCTGCTACACCGCTCAAAAAAACGAAGGAAACGCTCAAAGAACACACCCTAGATCTGAATGCATGAAATATTCTCATTGAATACTTTGTTCTGTACAAAGTTAAATGTTCACAACAGCATGTGAAATCGGTTGTCAATCATTGTTGCTTCCTAAGTGGACATTTGATTTCACAGAAGTTTGATTGACTTGGAGTTATATTGTGTTGTTTAAGTGTTTTTTTGCGCAGTATATTTTCAACATGCTGGCTTTTGCTCCTGCGTTCCTTTTTGGCTGTGGGGTGGAATTGAGTTGGGCATCCAATTTGTCCAGGGCTACCATTTCCATGTCTTTGCCTCTCAAATCACTACAAAAAGCATCTGCTATCTACCGAGGGGGGTCAAGTGGTGATAAGAAACATCTGAAAACATCTCAACCCCTAAATCCCCAGGTTTCTTGTGTGTTATCCTCTGGGTCATTTTTGCTCATGGCTATTATCTTGCTTTGACTAGTAGTAACCTTCAGGGGTACAAAGCTGTTATTAACACGTTGTCCATCACTAAATGTTTACTCCCCGAGTGACAGCATGCACATCTGGACATTATGCAGTGTTTGATCTGCGATGCCAGATGCAGCCCTCTGGGAACAGTGGCAACACCAGAATCTGGCTGAACAGTTCAAAGGATGGGTTTTCCAAGGCTCTTCTGATATCTTAATTAAAGATCTTTTCTTTCTTTCTTTCTTTCTTTCTTTCTTTCTTTCTTTCCTTCCTTCTCTCTCTCTCTCTCATTTCTTTCTTTCCTCTCTCTCTCTCCTTCCCCTTTTCTGCCTTCTCCTCTCTTTTCCCCTCCCCTCCCTTCTTCTCCTCTCCTGTCTTGTCTCTTCCCTTCTGTCTTTCTCTCCTCTGTGCTTTAGCTTCCTTTTCCCTTCCCCTTCCTCTTCCTCTTCCCCTTTTCCTTTTTCCCTTTCCCCTCCCCCTTTTCTCTTCCCCTTCCCTTTCCTTCTTTCCTTTCCTTCTTTCCTTTCCCTCTTTCCTTCTTTTCTTTCCTTTCCTTCTTTTCTTTTCTTTCCTTTTCTTTCCTTCTTTCCTTTCCTTTCCGTCTTTCCTTTCCTTCTCTCTCTCTCTTTCATTTCTTTCTTTCCTCTCTCTCTCTCCTTCCCCTTTTCTGCCTTCTCCTCTCTTTTCCCCTCCCCTCCCTTCTCCTCCTTTCTTGTCTTGTCTCTTCCCTTCTGTCTTTCTCTCCTCTGTGCTTTAGCTTCCTTTTTCCCTTTCCCCATCCCCCTTTTCTCTTCCCCTTCCCTTCCCTTTCCTTCTTTCCTTTCCTTCTTTCCTTATTTGCTTTCCTTTCCTTCTTTCCTTTCCTTTCCTTCTTTCCTTTCCTTCTTTCCTTTCCAAAAAGAAATGCCCTAGCAAAATCTCCCTCCAGTCACTGTCACAGTTATTCAGATAAAAAAGTAGACATGACAGTATGTACTTTGATCTGGATAATAAGAGATTTTGTCGATTTCAATTTGGTTCGCTCCTCTTTCCTCTGACATTTAATATTCTCATTTGGAGGCAGGTTGGTCTCTCAATCAAAAATAACAACCAATTAATGCAGCAAGAGCAAACAGCCAGGATAACAGTTGGATAACCAGCAACTGGGACTGGAGAAGGAATGTGGGGGTGGCAAACATCTCAGAAGGGACCCTCCCCAGTTTCTTAGGCTGTATAGGGGGGTAGTGGTGTACTTTCAGACTTGCAAGATTCTGTTAATGTAACATAGAAACATAGAAACATAGAAGTCTGACGGCAGAAAAAGACCTCATGGTCCATCTAGTCTGCCCTTATACTATTTTCTGTATTTTATCTTAGGATGGATATATGTTTATCCCAGGGATGTTTAAATTCAGTTACTGTGGATTTATCTACCACGTCTGCTGGAAGTTTGTTCCAAGGATCTGCTACTCGTTCAGTAAAATAATATTTTCTCATGTTGCTTTTGATCTTTCCCCCAACTGACTTCAGATTGTGTCCCCTTGTTCTTGTGTTCACTTTCTTATTAAAAACACTTCCCTCCTGGACCTTATTTAACCCTTTAATATATTTAAATGTTTCGATCATGTCCCCCCTTTTCCTTCTGTCCCGCAGACTATACAGATTGAGTTCATTAAGTCTTTCCTGATACGTTTATGCTTAAGACCTTCCACCATTCTTGTAGCCCGTCTTTGGACCCGTTCAATTTTGTCAATATCTTTTTGTAGGTGAGGTCTCCAGAACTGAACACAGTATTCCAAATGTGGTCTCACCAGCATTCTATATAGCGGGATCATAATCTCCCTCTTCCTGCTTGTTATACCTCTAGCTATGCCGCTAAGCATCCTACTTGCTTTCCCTACCGCCTGACTGCACTGTTCACCCATTTTGAGACTGTCAGAAATCACTACCCCTAAATCCTTCTCTTCAGAAGTATTTGCTAACACAGAACTGCCAATACAATACTCAGATGGAGGATTCCTTTCCCCCAAGTGCATTGTTTTACATTTGGAAACATTAAACTGCAGTTTCCATTGCTTTGACCATTTATCTAGTAAAGCTAAATCATTTACCATATTACAGACGCCTCCAGGAATATCAACCCTATTGCACACTTTAGAAACATCAGCAAATAGGCAAACCTTCCCTACCAAACCTTCCCCTATGTCACTCACAAACATATTAAAAAGAATAGGACCCAGAACAGACCCTTGTGGCACACCGCTTGTAACCTGACTCTGCTCAGAATACTCGCCGTTAACCTTATCATAAAGTAGAACCATGGCACTTTATGGCACCGATTCTACTTCATAGCAAGGTTACATTAACAGAATGTGATTTGTGACATGGAGGGTGACACAGTAATGGGCTGCTGCCCCCACGGGTAGGGGGAACACAGGGGAGTAGTAGGTTTATGCACTATTTATTAAATAATAGGTTTTTTATTGTCCTTCCTTTTTCTAGTACCATAGTATGATCCTTAATTATTTTTAAAATAGGAAATAATTAGTATGTTTTTAACCCATAAATGCTTTAATCATTTTAATCATTATCTAGAACTCAACTTTTATATAGCAATTCAAGAAAATTGAGCTACTTGCCCAGTCTGTTATCATACTGAACCTTGCTGAATATTTCCTTCAACCCCTTTTCTCCTTTTACTGCCGAAGACGGTTCACTTGGAGAGCTTTAAATATTGTGCCATTTGATTTAAAGGGAGAGGACAGAGAACCGCTCATAGCTGCAAAAGAAAAAATGCCTCCAATCAGCCAATCCTCTAATTACGACAAGGGCGAAGGCTTCGGGTGATGGAAATGTGAAGGGAAAATAAACCTGCCTTTTATCGCTCTCAAAGCCTAAACAGAACAAGTTGATGCATTTGCTAAAGGCCAGGAGCTTTGCAAAGGGTTGTTTTGGTGGGTAAGAGAAATTCAGCTCGTCCATCAATATTCCTTCCGAGACCAGGGTGCTTTTAAGAGATGAAGACTCTTAGAGCAACAGTAGACTTGCCCTGGATGGATTTCACGTTTTATGGAGAGGGTGTGTGTGTGTTAGTGTGTGTTTCCTTTTATAGTGATGCATTTGCCCCAGGAATGCTGCTTGTTACATCTTCATCAATTAGACCCGAGCGTTTCAAAAAAGCATGGCGGTAGAGTGAACAGATGCCTCTTAACACCGTTCGTTCTTGAGTACTAAAAAGCTTAGGTGTTTTTATTTTGTTTTGAAAGAAGAAGTTATATGACATCTATCCGCCCTGAGTCTTCGGAGAAGGGCGACATACAAATCTAATTAATAATAATAATAATAATAATAATAATAATAATAATAATAATAATTATTATTATTATTATTATTATTATTATTATTATTATTATTATTATTATTATTATGGCAATACAACACAGCAAACGAGATCACTATGCTGGATTTCGTATTTCATCACCAGTCAGGTGCTTCCCAAGCACCTAAGACTGCATGATGTAGCGGCGAATTATGTTTGCCGATCCCAGTAAAGCGGCCTTTTGCAATTGACAGATGGAGATTTTGTCAATTCCGATGGTTTTCAAATGTCGGCTGAGATCCTTTGGCACTGCGCCCAGCATGCCAAGTACCACTGCGACCACTGGCTTATACCAGACTTGTTGCAGCTCTAATTATTATTATTATTATTATTATTATTATTATTATTATTATTATTATTATTAATTTTATTTATTTATTTATTCATTCATTTGTTCATTCATTCATTCATTCATTCATTCATTTATTTATTTATTACATTTGTATGCTGCCCTTCTCCAAAGACTTGGGGCGGATAGATGTCATAGATGTTTATTATTATTGTTGTTGTTGTTGTTGTTGTTATTTTGTTTTCTGAATTTGCCAGAAAGGAGATATTTCAGTTTCCAGGACAACCCAGAACAGAGGTAAACATGTGCAGGTATGTGGGTGAAGGTGTGTATTGCATCCTTCCATCCATCTATACTTTGGACCAGTGATGGTGAAGCTATGGCACAGGTGCCACAGGTGGCACGCGGAGCCATATCTGCTGGCACGCGAGCCGTTGCCCTAGCTCAGCTCCTACGTGCATGTGTGTGCCGGCCAGCTGGTTTTTGGCTCTCACAGGGGCTCTGGGAGGGCATTTTTGGCTTCCAGAGAGCCTCTGGGGGAATAGAGGAGGGCATTTTTACCCTCCCTCAGCTCCAGGGAAGCCATTGAAGCCTGGGGAGGGAGAAACACGACCCTACTGGGCCCACCAGAAGTTGGGAAACCGGCTGTTTCCGGCCTCTAGAGGGTCTCCAGGGGGCGAGGAAAGCTGTTTTCACCCTCCGCAGGCATTGAATTATGGATGTGGGCACTTGCACAGGCATGATGCATGCTGGAGGGGGAAAAAAGTTCGCCATCCCTGGTTTAGAAAATACATTATCAATTAAATGATGAATGGAAATCTAAATGGGAACTTCCAGAGCAACTCTAATTGGCTCATATTTTTCCACCTGACAACTCCCACAGGGGAGTCATACCGAGCACCTGATGGTACCAGGCTCATAAATACTCGAGAGGGGGGGGGCAGGTGTTTTGGGGAAAGTTTCTCTCCGCTTCCAAAATCAAGTGGATAAAACACCCCCACGCAGTTGAGACTCTGAAACGATAAACAATTCCTCTACGTTTGCATGTTAAGCACCGAAGCTGTGCAAAGGTTCAGAGATATGATTCAAAGGCAATCCCAACATACTGACTGTCCCTTTCTGCACAGAATCATTTCATAGGTCAGTGTTTCCCAACCTTGGCAACTTGAAGATATTTGGACTTCAACTCCCAGAATTCCCCAGCCAGCATTCGCTGGCTGGGGAATTCTGGGAGTTGAAGTCCAGATATGGCTCTGCGTGCCCCCATGCCATAGGTTCACCATCACTGCTCTAATGGCTAGGGAGAGGGGGGTTATGGGAGATGAAGTTCCAGAGGGCAGCAGTTTTGAGAAAGGCAGGTTTCTATTAATTGCAGATGACTAATCTTGTTAAATGCCAAATGAAACCTGGCCTCGGGGTGGCATGGGAGAAATGAATGTATTACGGGCTGTAAATCTGAAGCATTTCTTATTAAGGAGGCTACACCACAGTGTTTGGATTTGCACCCAAGACATTTAAGCATGGGGGAAATATCTATTTAGTTCAGGGTTTGTCCCCTTCTTTTAATTAGTTGTGCTTTAGCCATGAAAGCCAGCTGAGTGACTTTGGGCCCATCACTGGGCGATAGTGAATTCTAGTGGCACCTTAGCCATGAAAGCCAGCTGGGTGACTTTGGGCCCATCACTGGGCAATAGTGAATTCTAGTTGCACCTTAGCCATGAAAGCCAGCTGGGTGACTTTGGGCCCATCACTGGGCAATAGTGAATTCTAGTTGCACCTTAGCCATGAAAGCCAGCTGGGTGACTTTGGGCCCATCACTGGGCGATAGTGAATTCTAGTGGCACCTTAGCCATGAAAGCCAGCTGGGTGACTTTGGGCCCATCACTGGGCAATAGTGAATTCTAGTTGCACCTTAGCCATGAAAGCCAGCTGGGTGACTTTGGGCCCATCACTGGGCAATAGTGAATTCTAGTGGCACCTTAGCCATGAAAGCCAGCTGGGTGACTTTGGGCCCATCACTGGGCGATACTGAATTCTAGTTGCACCTTAACCATGAAAGACAGATGAGTGACTTTGGGCCAATCACTGGGCGATAGTGAATTCTAGTGGCACCTTAGCCATGAAAGACAGCTGAGTGACTTTGGGCCAATGACTGGGAGACAGTGAATTATAGTTGCACCATAGCCATGAAAAAGAACTGAGCCAATCACTGGACAATAGTGAATTCTAGTGGAACCTTAGCCATGAAAGACAGCTGAGTGACTTTGGGCCAATGACTGGGAGACAGTGAATTATAGTTGCACCATAGCCATGAAAAAGAACTGAGCCAATCACTGGACAATAGTGAATTCTAGTGGAACCTTAGCCATGAAAGACAGCTAAGTGACTTTGGGCCAATGACTGGGTGATAGTGAATTCTAGTTATACCATAGCTATGAAAGCCGGCTGGGTGACCTATGGCTAGTCCCTCTCTCTTAGCCCCACTCACCTATAGTCTCATTGTGGGACGCAATTGGAGGAGAATAGTGTCCACCAACTTGAATAATTGTCTTGTAATCGGGGTTACATTTCATAACAAAAAATATAAAGTGTATATACATAGTACATAATAGGAAATAAATGAAATACCCTTATAAGGAACAAGGGAAAGGGGGAAGAATTAAAGGATAGAAGAGAGGTAGAGAGGAGATATAAATAGAGGGAGGTTGGGGAAATAGGAAGTACTGTATCAGGATATGCGACAAAGTAATATAATACTGTAGTAGGTGTAAATGGTAAGAGAATATAGACATTAAATATCGAATTAAGTCAGTAGTAGATACTTATATTGAGATAGTGTAGTTTAGTTGTTGTTTCGAGTTAGTTTAAAAGTAGGTAGAAACAATATGTTGCAAAAATTTGTCTTCAAGGTCAGGTTAATTATTATCGGTATTTGGAATACTTAGTAGTTAGGATTTTCATTTAGAGCGGACGAAGA